>NC_083453.1:19727659-19925867 GCF_020745735.1 Hemiscyllium ocellatum | reverse complement strand
ATTTCTGGCATGCAAAACGGAGACAATTGATTCCAGTTTTCACCGAGGATGGTGGAGGCTGCTCTAAGGGAAGCTTGCAACAGTCACCATCCGTTGTGAGGAGTCGGGACTTTGCTAGTGGCGGATTCCCGGGGGTGGGGGGGGAGAAGAGAGAGAGCAGCGGATTTTCTCGCCCAGCTTTCGGAGGGATCACATGCTCCAGCGATGGTCCCCGCCTCTCTCCTCCCGCCACCGCCCCCCTCCCCGGGTTCCGAGTGGTTGAGCCTGGAACTGCAAGGAAATTGAAGAGAGCTGCAAGTAATGTGGCAAATCTGAGACGGGAGGAGCCTGCAGGGGGCATTTTCAGACGAATACATACCACCCCTCTCTCCTTCTCCTCTCTCTCTCTCTCTTCCCACCCCCTTAGATTTCGGAAATTTGACATCAGCTGAAGTCCTCACCCCAAAGCCCTTTCTCTGTCTTGTATGTAAAGAAAGAAGATTCTCAGTTCTGACAACTCAAGGTGCCTTTCACTGTTGCAATCCCCACCCGTCCAAGAACTATTGCTGTTTCCAGGTGAAGGGTGGGAGGGACGGCACTATAAACTGACCTAACATGATCTTTTCAAATGTCCCTTTAAGAATCTCCACAGCGAAGCAGGTATGTTAACAGTATCTACCCCTTGTCTGTGTACATTTTACATATGTCTCTCTCTCTCTCTCTCTCATTTTAGTTTCGTATCCTTGTTGGTGATGTTGTGTTCCGCGCGGTTGATTTTTAAGCTGACGGTGTTTTCTTTCTGTTTCACGCGTTGAAATCATGATTAGTTGCGCAGGGGGTTTTTTTTTGTCACTGGGTGCAAGTTTGGGAGAATTGCTTGCCGGGGGTGTCAGGGGTATATCATCGGCCGAAGCGCTCTTGTACAATTTTGAACGAGTTGAGATTAAAGCCGGTACCTTTCCCCCCCCCCCCCCCCCAACTCCAATGTGTGCAACCTTCACTTTGTGTCTGTCAGATCAATGCCCTTGGGCAGTGACCCATTGTCAATGAGCTTCATAGGAACATCCTACACAACACACGGTTGAGACATCAGGAATTGGTTTTGCTCAGAAGGTGGTGGACTTGGGCTGGTCCTTTCTGTCTGCACCCCAGCTTTTGCAGGGCATTGTAGCTGAGGGCAGGAGTTGGGCAGTGCTTCATGGCATAACAATGGGCAGAAGTGGTACTGTCACTGTCTTTTGTGGTGCAGTGAATGATGTTACTTCCATGTAATGTTGATGCCATGCCTAGTAAGCTGGTGCCATGCATAATGTCTTAGTCCCATGTGTGTTGTGATCACATGGTGCAGTGGTAGAATGAAGAGTGTGGCAGTGCCCTGAATGGCATGGCACCATAATGGTTCCATGAATGATGTGGCATGACAGTGCTGCTCATGTACAGCAGTGTGGCACAATGGGACCATGCATGGCACCACTGAATGGCATCCAATTCATCCCATCCAACATACCCATAGTTGTGCAGCACTTTCCCATGTCCTGCTGTGGACTGTGCCATTGGGCAATGGTTGGTATCCTTACTATTGGATATATGTTGCCATAACACAGATCTCTAATCATGGCAATTCAACTCACTGGCAACCTTCTTGCCAAAGCAGGGCCCCTTCAAAGCAAACTCCAAATTAGCCACTTAATTTTCTGCCCCCTGGAAAAAGTGTGGAGTGATTGCCAGTAATATCACTGCAACGCCCCTTCGCAATTAGCTTGTTCTTGTAGTTCCAATCCAGCCCTGATAGATTCCCAATATTAACTCGGAACTGCTTAACCTCATTTTGCTCTTGAAACAGCCATCACTTTGCATTCAGTTGCTTTTCTCTGGGATTTTGCCTGGATTTGGAATAAGGCACGTTTGTCAGTTTTCTAAAATTATTTATTTCTTCCTTTTTTGGGCATATTTTTAACCTTGTTACAAATGTAAAGAGAATATACATGTTATGGAATAGATGCTGGCCTGCTAAGATTTGAGCTGGAACAGTTGGGCTGTGAGGATAATATCTAACTTTGGTTTGCCCTTGTGTGTCTGACGACTGCTGTCCTATAACTGAGAGGAGTGAAATTGGCCAGTGGCATTTGTGAAATTGACCAACATATGATTTTCTGACTGTTGTTTTGTTCCTCCTTTTTAAATGCTTGTTAAAGAGAGATTCTCCATCCTCTGTTCTATTGCATATGTGGCTCGGGTGGGAACTTACTTTACTTTGAAATCAGAGGGCTGTGGGTTCACGTCCTGGCACCAGAGAGGCATCTGTTAGAGGCATCATCTTCTGAACAAGTCTTCTGTCTGCCACTTAGATGTCACTTTGCAATTTCAACATCTGCATTTCACTTGAGGAATTCCAGCTGATGTGGCCATAGCGTGTGCTGGTCACTGATGCTTGTGGGAGCTCGCTGTTATTGTTTCTGACATTACAATGTGCATTTAACGGGGAAGTGGTGACACAGTAATCCAGAGGTTTGGGCTGGTGAGGCTGGGACCTGGGTTCAAGTCCCATCTTGGCAGCGAGTGGAATTTAAATTCCATGAATAAATCTGGAATTGACAGCTCATCTCCGTCTTGGTGACGTGACAACTATAATCAATTATTAGAGATGCCCATCTAGTTCACTAAATGTCCTTTAGGGAAAGGAATCTGCTGTCCTCACCCAGTCTACATGTGATTCCAGACCCACAGCAATTGACTCTTAACTGCCCTCTGAGGGTTGAGCAAGACAGTTTAGTTCAAGGGCAATTAAGGATGGGTAATAGGCTGGTATTTCCAACTGCCCACATTCCATGGAAGAATAAAGCAAAGACTACTCTTTTTGAAAAGCTTGTCACTGGCTAGTGTGTGCTTTGGAGTGTCCTGATGTTGTGAAATGCACACCTCTTTGGAGTACCTTTTTTAAAGTTTACTGAATGAACCGAGGTATACTACCAGAAGTTACTTTTCATTGAGGAGACCAGAAATGGACTGAGTTTGACCAGCTGATGAGTCCACACTGAGGGGTTAACCAGAGAGTGTTCACCTCGAGCATCCATGTTTGTTTCCTCCAGATGAATGTATTCATCTGAGGGAATGTTCATGCTAGGAAATGGAACAGCTCCCCACTTCAGGCAACCAGTGTCCACATCTCACACTCCCATATCAGGGAAAGTCCCGTCAGATACAGAAGAAAGCTTTTGGACTAGATTTGAACCCAAGTTGTAGCGTTGAAAGGTTAATACCTACCCTACCCCAGTTCTGTGAAGGCCTCCTTTTAATATTTAACATAAAGCTGTTCGAACAGTAAAGCAAGAAGATTGTGGCATTTGCATTGTTTAAATTGGATTCCCTTCCCCCTAGCCATGGAAATGTAGATCTGATCTCTCTCAGTCCTGGGATTCTGGCTGGATCTGGGAGCTTTGAGGCTGCAAGGCAACTCGAGGTTAGGCAAGCTCTGAGCACAACAGTCAATTTATCATTTTTAAAGAGTTGTAGAATTGAAAAGGGAATGAGAGCTTTCTAAAGATGGTGGACATGAAGGCAGGTGAACAGTATGAAGTGAGTTTTAATATTTATTCATGAGATAAGGACATCACTGGCTGGGCAAACATTTATTGGCCATCCCTAATTACCCAGAGTTGAGATTTAACCATATTGCTGTGGGTCTGGAGTCACATGTAAGTCAGACCAGGTAAGGATGGCAGATTTCCTTCCCTAAAGAACGTTTAGAAACAAGAGTAGGTCATTCACCCTTTCAATCCTGTCTTACCATTCAACAAGACTGTGGCTGATCTGTGGTCTAACTCTATATACCTGCCTTTGGCCTACTTACCTTAGATATGGTTTTTGTTATGCAAAGGTATTATTTCAGATTTAGAATGAACAACTGATCCAGAATTCATTGATGTTTGTGGAAGAGAGTTTCAAACATCTTTTAAATTTTGATTTATTATTGTCACATGTACCTAGGTACAGTGAAACGTTTTGCGCAGTTCAGGCAGATCATACTGTACGAAGTGCATTAGGGTGATAGAACCGAGTGAGGAATAGTGTTCTGGTTGCAGCGAAGGTGCACACAGAGCAAGATCAACATTAAATTTGAAATTGGAGAGGTCCATTCGGAAGTGTTGGGACGTGTTTTTAAATTACTGTATCTTCTGCCCAATGGAAGAGGTCTGTTGTCCTTTGTATGGAGAAGTGCTTCCTAAATGAAAATGAAAATAACTCTGGACATTGTAAATCAAATGAAAACCGGAATTGTTGGAAAAGCTCAGCAGGTCTGGCAGCATCTGTGGAGAGAGAAACCGTGTTAATGTTTTGGGTCATACAGTCATCGAGTGACCTTTCCTCAGAATGTTCTGAGGAAGTGTCACTCAACCCGAAATGTTAACTCTGATTTCTCTCCACCGATGCTGCCAGACCTGCTGAGCTTTTCTAGCAATTCCTGTTTTGGTGTCTTAACATCTCTCCTGAATGGTCTGGCCCTAATTCCCAGATGACATGAACCAGATGGGCTTTTCCTGATAACTGTCAGGAAGTGTGGTGCTGGATAAGCACAGTCGGTCAGGCAGCATCCGAGGGGCAGGAGAGTCGACATTTCGAGCATGATGTTTATGCTCAAAACATCAACTCTCCTGCTCCTCGGAAGCTGTCTGACCTGCTGTGCTTTTTACAGCGCCACACTTTTCAACTCTGACTCTCCTGCATCTGCAGTGCTTACTTTCTCCTTTCCCTGACAATTGGCAACAGTTTCATGGCCATCATTAGACTCTTAATTTCAGATTTTTATTGTTGAATTCTAATTCCATCATGGCAGGATTTGAACCCAGGTTCTCCGGGACTTTATCTGGGTCTGAATAGCTTAGCGATAATACCACCAGGCCATCACCTTCCCTTCTGTTGCTTGTTTGGCAAGCTAGCACAGACATGATAGGCTGAATAGCCCCCTTCTATGCTGCAGTGATTGTGATTAAAGTTGGTGATTGTGGGACATGGCATTGGAATGGGGGATGTGGCTGGTGCTGAATTAGCAAGTGGAACTGTAGGTCTGGGAGCAGAGGTCTGAAATTGCAGCTAGCTGGCTCCGTCACTACCTGACCTGCGAGAGTTTTACTGCTGACATGATTTAAAAAGCCTTTCTTTCTCTCCCTCACCTTGACAAACACCATGCTCAGCACATAAGTGCAGGTCCTGTCGAGGAAAGCTGTAATACAAACACAGCAAGTGTGTAAACACACAGGCACGACTTGAATTTGAGACAGCCCCAGTGTTGAACCTCAAGGTCAGTCCAATATATTTTTACTGTGTGGGTTTTATTGCTGCTGGGAAGGTGCAGGTACTGATGGTAACCTCAACAGCATTGCAGCTATCTGTTTCCCCCCCCCCCCCCTCCAAACCCCCAGTGGGATATACAATGCTTGTGCATGAAAATAGCAGAAAACAGAGTCTGCTGGAGAAACTCTGCAGGTTTGGCAGCAGGCTCATAGTTCCTTGTAGGTGGAGTCGCAGGTAGACAGGATATAAAGGCAGCGTTTGATACGCTTGCCTTCATTGGTCAGTGTATTGAGTGTAGGAGTTGGACAGTTATGTTGTGGCTGTACAGAACATTGGTTAGGCCATGTTTGGAATATTGTGTGCGATTCTGGCCTCCCTGCTATTGTTAAACTTGAGGGTGCCGAAAAGACTAACCAGGGATGTGGGCCAAATGCTGGCAAATGGGACTAGATTAATTTAGGATATCTGGTTTGGCATGGATGAGTTGGAGCGAAGGGTCTGTTTCCGCGCTGTACGGCTCTATGACTATCGCTGGAGAGAGAAACTGAATCAATGTTTCAAATCCAATACGACTCTTCTTTGGAACTGAAGAGGGATGAGAAGTAGTGATGGGTTTTATTTGGAAGCAAAGGTGGGGAAAGGGGCAAGTGGGACAGAATGTTAGAGGCTGAGAGTGATTAGAAATAAAAAAAACATAAATGAAAGGGAATGGTAATGGTTGCAGAGAAGTGACCAAGCATCGTTTCAGAGTAGGTGTTAATAGCAGAATAAATGTCAACTCAAATGTTTTTGAACCTGATTTATTGAAGGGTTTTGTATGTTGGTGACTACTTTAGCTGCGAAATGCAAGAGCAGATTATTTTCCAATCCCTTTTCTTTTTCTCCCCCTATAGTAATTATAATCTGCTCCTAGTTCCTATGTATTTGTCCAATGGGCCATCTCCAGGAGCAACTTTAGTCTGAAGAATTTTATATGAAGTAAGGGTTTGGTGGTGAATTTGAAACCAGTGAGTAAAGGCTTACATCTATGTAGCACCTTTTAACGGTTCCCCAGTCAGGTCTCCAAATGCATTCAATTTGCCTTTTGACGTTATGGTAGCTGTTGCTGCTGAGGTAAACCCAGCAGCCATCTTGTGCCCTGCAAGATCAGGGCACAGGTAGGTCACCCTTTCTCCAGAAAGATGAAGATCTTTATGATCTGATGGAGATCTTTAGGATTAAGAAAGGCTTTAGTGTGGTAGTTTTTTTCCCGCAATTCTAGAGGAGTTTAAAACTTAGGAGGCATTGAATATAAGCTCGTTACTTATCAATCCAAATTGGAGTTCAAAGGAAATCTTTGCCCAGAGAATGGAGGACTCTCTGCCACAGGGAGCCGTTGAGGTGACTAGCATTCATGGGAAAGTATGGGAGTATATATTAATGGAGTTAGATAACAGTAAGCAAAGATGATGGCTTTGGTCTCCCAAATGCTACTCAGGACAAAACTGCAGGTCATTTTAAGACTGGACATCAGACATGATGTGATGGCGTAGTGGTATTATCGCTAGACTATTAATCTCGAGTCAAAACGTGTGGTGCTGGAAAAGCACAGCAGGTCAGGCAGCATCAGAGGAGCGGGAGAATTGATGTTTCATCAGGAATGTGGGATAAGGTGAGAAAGGGGCTGAGTAATGAATCTGAGGCTGGGGGAATGGAGCTGGAAGGCAATAGGTAGATGAAGGTGAGGGGGGTGATGGTGATAGGATGGAGCAGATAGGTGGGAATTCTGGATTAGTGGTGCTGGAAGAGCACAGCAGTTCAGGCAGCATCTAAATTGCAGCGAAATCGACGTTTCGGGCAAAAGTCCTTCATCAGGAATAAAGGCAGTGAGCCTGAAGTGTGGAGAGATAAGCTAGAGGGGGGTGGGGTGGGGAGAGAGTAGCATAGAGTACAATAGGTGAGTGGGGGAGGGGATGAAGGTGATAGGTCAGGGAGGAGAGGGTGGAGTGGATAGGTGGAAAAGGAGACGGGCAGGTAGGACAAGTCCGGACAAGTCATGGGGACAGTGCTGAGCTGGAAGTTAGGAACTAGGATGAGGTGGGGGAAGGGGAAATGAGGAAGCTGTTGAAGTCCACATTGATGCCCTGGGGTTGAAGTGTTCCGAGGCGGAAGATGAGGTGTTCTTCCTCCAGGCGTCTGGTGGTGAGGGAGTGGCGGTGAAGGAGGCCCAGGACCTCCATGTCCTCGGCAGAGTGGGAGGGGGAGTTGAAATGTTGGGCCACGGGGCGGTGTGGTTGATTGGTGCGGGTATCTCGGAGATGTTCCCTAAAGCGCTCTGCTAGGAGGAACCCAGTCTCCACAATGTAGAGGAGGCCGCATTGGGAGCAACAGATACAATAAATGATATTGGTGGATGTGCAGGTAAAACTTTGGATGTGGAAGGCTCCTTTCGGGCCTTGGATAGAGGTGAGGGAGGAGGTGTGGGGACAGGTTTTACAGTTCCTGTGGTGGCAGGGGAAAGTGGAAGGAAGGTGGATAGTTCAAGAGGGTGGTGCCAAGTTGGAGGGTTGGATCTGGTCTGAGGTGAGGGGAGGGGAGATGAGGAAACTGGTGAAGTCGATGTGGTTGGAGGGTGCCAGGAGGAAGATGAGGCATTCTTCCTCCAGGCGTCGGGTGGCTAGGATTTGACGGTGGAGGTGGCCTAAGACTTGATTGTCCTTAGTGGAGTGGGAGAAGGAGCTGAGGTTGTCAGCCACAGGGAGGCGGGGTTGTTTGGTGCGTGTGTCCCAGAGATGTTCCCTGAAATGTTTTGTGGGTTGGCATCCTCTCCCCAATCTAGAGGTGAGCAATATTAATCTAGAGACCTATTACGGACCAGACCAAACCCCCTCAAACTATTCCAATGATAGTCTAAACACTAACTTTTTCTTACTTTAAAGGTAAATGTAATGTGTTGCGTTCCAGATGTAGTTAAATTGGTCAAATTACTGGACTTAAATCAAAACACCTTTTTATTCATCCACTATAGTTAAAATACAACAAAATCGAGAAGGAATTGGAATAACTTAACTCTACTGGAAAACTTAACAGACCAATAGATACAGTAACTATTACTAATTTAACTGTTCCAATATAGTAACATCCCATAAATGCACCCTTGGTAAAAGGCAAATTCAGATACCGATTATCTTACTGGTAACTTCAGTAGCCCAAGAGGAAGAACATCAAGAGAACTCTGGCTGTAGCAGGCAGGAGAGATTTACTGCAGCTTTCAACCCTGCTGAGAACCCCAGCAACAACTGCTGAATGCCAAAACTAAAGGTCCTGGTTCTGTGGGTGGGAGCTTGACCACGCCCATTCAGAGTTGAGAGGGTGGTGCTGGAAAAGCACAGCAGGTCAGGCAGCATCTGAGGAATGAAAGAATTGATGTTTTGGGCCTAAGCCCTTCATCAGGAATGAGGCTTGTGGTCCAGAGGGCTGAGAGATAAATGGAAATGGGGATGTGGTTGGGACAGTCTGCAAAGAATAGAGTCCCATGAAAAAATATTTTGTAGCTTCCAGCACATAGCAAATGCAGCACATCACAAGCTTGTCTGACACCTCAAAAGTGTAATTCTTCATACACACTTGTCGAATAATCCTGAGCAGGGGAAATGTTATACTTTCAACCAATTTCAGGTTGTCTTGTTAGTATTCTTGCAAAGTGTCCTGATGAGAGCAGGTCAAAAAACCTTGACAAAACATGCCTTTTCCCAGCAACATTCACATTCTCTACTATCAAATGAGTGTTCACACTTAATTGCATACACATAATTGTCCTAACTAATGCTGTTGTGTCAGTATAATGGCAGTGAGAGATGTAAATCGTCCCAAATCGTTCCCACTGGCTCTGAGAACTGAAAGTTCTCGATTCCAAAAGGCCCAGTCAATGGGGCCTTGGCCATCAGAACCAGATGTTAATGCTGGAGGGCCTCCATTGTTCATGAGTGGGAAACCATGAGAGAGGAAAGAGTTTGTAAGGGTGGTGGAATTCTAGAGTTTGGAGTCCAGACACATGAAGGCCATCGATGGTTGAAAATGTGGGGATGTGGAAGAGGACAGAATTGGGTAGCACAGAGATCAGTGTGTTTTAAGGCTGGAGGGAGTTAGAGGCATGAGGATGTGAATTTTAAAATGAGGTGATAGGCCAAGTCTTGTTTGCCTATGTTCAGTATACTGCTTTTGATAAGCTTCAGTTTACATAGGAGGCAAGGCCCACCCGGGAGAGGCAAGTCCAGAATGAACACTCGCACACGTATGAACATCTAACAAACTCGCACGATATTACTGCCTGACATCTTGTGCATTAACATGGTGTTTAAGATAATCCTGAACTCTTGCTGTTTCTCATCAATAATGTTGTGAACTCCCTGCTTAACAGGGCCTGGTCATTTTTGGTTTGGCTAATCCTCCCAGTGTCTCCCTCCCCCAAAATTGCCGCTGAGAACCAGTGGAAACGGTTTAAAAGCAAGCAGTCTTCCATTAAAGATGGAGATATGGATTTTTTTTTCCCTTGCAAGATTGGGAGTCTGATCCCCAGGGAGTGGCAGAGGCTGGCTCCCTGTATAGCTTTAAGTAAAAAGTGATTAGGTTCTTGACTAAAAAAGGTCATGGGAGGGCAGTTAATGGGTATGTGGAGTTGAGGCCTCCGTCTGATCAGCCATGATCTTTATTTGAATGGCAGGGCAGGTCAGAGGGACCTAGTGACTAACCTCTTGCTCTGGACAGGTGAGTGATGATCTTGAACTTTGCTCAGTTATTGTTGGTGGCACTGCCATCTGACGAGGTGAGGGAGATGAATTCTGCCCATCTGTGGTACCTTGTCTTGTGGGTGGGTTTGAAGAGTTTTTGTGTGAAATGGTGCATTACCTTCCTGGAGACTGGCAGCAGCAATTTGCATAAATGACGCCCACTGGTTGTGGGTCTCAGCTTGAGCCTAGCGTGGCCACCAAGTCTACCCTCCAGGTTTTGGCATGTTGGACTTGCATAAATTGGGTGGGGAGGGGGGAAGAGGTTGATGGGGCTGAGTGAAGGAGTTGGTAGAAACGTGATACGATTAATTTTAAAGAAGAAATAAAATCATCTTGTATATTTTTTCTTTTGGGGTTTATAAATGGCTAACTTGAGAAATAATTCTTGTTGGAAGGACTGGAGAATAAAGCATAACATTGAGATGCGTAATAGAAAGTACGTTTTCACTTGTTGCCTGGGTACTCTCCAACAGCGTAATCTCTCTCGCTGCTCTCACTGCAGGTTACTGGCCCTAATTGGCAATCTCAGGTTATTGTTGATTTGGAGGAGCATCATCCTGCAGTAAACTATTCTGCACCAGAGTTCGAAGGCTTGGTGACTAAGTGCTCGAAGGGGAAAATATTGTATCCCACATCTTAATAAGCTGAAATACTAACAGTTTTTTTTTACACCCATCGCCCTTGTGTATTATAACTCAGTATACTTGCTTTGGAGCTACAATCCTCCGCATCCGATACAAATCTGAGAGTTTTGAATTTCCACTCTCCTCTACATGAAAACATCAGCCCTGAATGACCTAGCCCTTACTTTCAGACTATCTCCCTTTCGATATTTCTAATCAATCTGTTCCAAGTGTTATGACATGCACCTCGGGTGGGACTTGAACCCAAGTCTCCTGGTTCAGGAGGTAGGGACACTTTCACTGTGCCACAACAGTCATACTATTTCTCCCTCTAAGCTGAACAGAAATTTCTACAAGTTAACATGGTGGTTATGCACACAGCCCACTTGGTGCATAATTTGGGCCCCTGCTTGTCTCTTGTGAACAGACCAAATAAAGCAAGTCGATTGGAACACCTCACATCCCAGTTACTTGAAATATACAACGCTTGACTTGATTTTTAATGGGATCCTTCTTTCCAGTTTGATCCACCCTTCCATAGCCAATGTCTGTCTGAATCCCCAGTGTAATCGGCCAACTGCACCATTTTTTTTCAAGGTCAAAATGGCATCCATCCATGAAGTGGCCCATGTTTTTGGTCCCCAACATTGTAGCATTATCACCATAATCTCTGAGCTGTTCATTTTTGCCAGATGTATGCCCGTACATTATCGAGGGATTATCAGGTTGACATCTCTCACCAACAATGCCAGAGTGATTTGGCAATGGTGTCCTACCCCTCAGTGTCACTGCCTCACCGTTGTAGAAAAATGGATAAGCATCCAGGAAACTACCCGAACTTCAGATGAGAAAATTGGAGGAGGGAAGAGGAGAATGTAGGCACTGCGCATCCCCAAATTAATATTATTTTTAACTGTAGCTGTAGTAGTCACATTTTTATTTTATTGGATGTGGGCATTATTGACCAGGCTGGCATTTGCCCATCCCCTGATTGATGTCGTGGCTTTCTCAGCCGATTTAGAGTTAACCCCATTGCTGTCACATGTCATCAGGTTTCCTGCACTAAAGGACATTTGTGAACCTGATGGGTTTTTGCAATGTTGTCATGGACACCATGACTGAGATGTGCTTCCAACTCCAGATTTATTGATTTTAAATTTTAAATTCCATCAGCTGCTGTGGTGGGATTTGAACCCAGGCCATTGTGCACATATATCCCTGTTAATGACTTGTCTGGTGATACTGCCGCTCTCCTACCATCTCTCGCTCTCTCTGTCCCTCTGACTGAGGCCACACACCATAGGGAGTGGAGGTCTTTCCTTTAATCTTGAAGGATGTTGCTGGGTTTGTCGTGCAATCCCAAAACTTCATTGCCCATCACATGCACCACAGAAACAGGCTATTTGGCCCAACTGGTCTGGGTTAGGATTTATGCTCCAAATGACCATCTTCCCAACCCATTTCATCTCACCTCATCCTGTAATTCAACACCGACCTATGTCAAAAATGCTTTAGATAAACCTAACAAAATGTCCCAAGATGCTTCACAGGAGTGTTATTAACAAAGTCTGACCCCAAACCATGTGAGATATTGTGTTTGGTAACCACCAGTTTGATCAAAGATATGGTTTTAAGGAGCATCTTAAGTTCAGACTTGGGATGTCTTACTGAATTGGTGAGAGCACACCCAGAGTATTGTGTGCAGTTTTGGTCTCCTCATCTATGAAAGGATATCCTCTCCATAGAGGGAGTGCAGCAGGAGCTCATTAGGCTGGTACCAGGGATGACTGGACTATCATGTGAGGAGAGGTTTGTTCAACTGGGTCTGTATTCACTAGAGTTTAGAAAAATGATTTGAAATGCGTAAAATTCGAACAGGGTCTGGATACACTAAATGGAGGGAGGATGTTTCCCCGGTTGGACAGTCTAGAACCAGTGGATACAGGGTAAATCATTTAGCACTGAGATGAGGAAACATTTCTTTACTCAGGGTGGTCAACCTGTGGAATTCTCTCCCATACAATGCATTCAAGAAAAAGTTGATGTGTAACAAGGAGTATGGAGAGAAATTAGGAAAATGGCATTGAGCTGGATGGTTGGCCATGAGCATATTAAATGGTGGAGTAGGCAGGAAAATCCTACTCCTGTTCCTATTTTCTATGTTTTAAGGAGGGAAGCAGGATCAAGAAAGGTAAAGAGGGAATGACAGATCTTGGGGCCTAAACAGTTGAAGGCATTACCACCAATGGTGCAGTGATTAAAACTAAAATGCTCATGAGGCCAGAGGTAGAGGAGTGCAGAGATTTTAGGGGACTGGGTGAGATGTTGAAATTGGGAGGGGGCAGGATCGTGGAAGAATTTCAAAAAGGGTGAGAATTTCTTTTAAATCAAGATGTCACTTGACTGGGAGCCTTTGGAAGTCAGTGAGCTTGGGGGTGAGGGAGAATAGGACTGGGTGCAAGTTGAGATATGGGTAGTAGAGGTTTGGATGACCTGACCGTGATGGAGAATATGGAAGACCATCTTGGAAGTGTGTTGGAATAGTGGAGCCTTGAGGTAATAAAGGCATGGCTGAGGATTTCAGCAGCTGATGAGTTGGAGCAGCCAACGTCAGGTAGCATTACAGAGGTGGAAATAGTTCAGATGAACATTAAAGATCCCAGAGCCCCATTTAATAATCAGGTGTTTTTCTGGGAACGTCGGCCACATTTGCTCCCACTGTCAACTCCAGCACATTGAGATGCAAGCCCCCTTCCATCTCTTCGCTTTTCATGTGAGATCTTGCACTATGCAAAATGGCTGCCATAGAACAGCATGACTTGTTTTTTTTTCCCAGCTTTTCATCTTGTGTTTGAGTGCATTTTCAAAATTGTAATCAGAATAATACACTTTTCAGTCCCCATTTTAATCATTGTCCCACTGACTAGAGTTTCACGTGTTGAACTCTGATATCATTAAACAACAAGGACATTTTGCATCAAGCTGCTTTCGTGGCAGATATAGCATGGGCCCATAAAATGCTTTTAAGGAGTTTAATGAAACCTTATTTTCCATAATTTCCTGTGCTTCTGTGGACTTCTCCATTAAGCTCTCGTAAATGTAAAATGTGATTAAGTTTCTTCATTTCTCTGAAACTCTGTGGAAGCTGGGAGTTGAAGCCTGTCCCATTACATTTTGTCCACTTTGTCCTGTCCTTCCTACTTGACACTGTGTAGCTTTTGGAAAGTGTGTTATCAAAGGCCATTTGAATTTTTTTTTGTTCAGGCATTCTCTCTTTTGTCATTTTTTAGATTCCCAGTTGTAGTAATTTTGTTTGTATGTCTCCAAATTCCAACCACCCCCCCCCACCCCCACTTTAAACTCTCCATGACAGCTTTGCCAACTCTGCCGTAGTGCATGGGAAGCTGTGTTTAAAAAAAATGTATTGATTAAACCCAAGAGATTGAAAGAATGACCCGGGTTCTGTTGCACCACACGCAATCAGCTGCTTTGGAAGAGCAGTCATGCTTCCAGATGGCAGCCATTTTGCGCACACCCTGCACGGTCTTGTTAATGTGGTTTTCTAGCGCTGGTGGGTGAAGGAATGCTGGCACAGGATGCCAAAGAGACTCCTTGCCCTTTTTTGATGAGTAGATCTCTGGGATCTTTCAGACCCCCCTCAGCCATATGGTTTGTTGAAAATAAGAAATTGAGGGGGGAGGGGACAGGCTGTTATTATGGCTGAGTTGACTGCAGCCTCCATTGTACTTTCCTCTCTGTCCCCATGACCTTGGACTCCCGTGTGAATCAAAAATCTGACTAACTTGGGCAGGCCTTGTGCATGTTCCATCCATCCACTGGCAAAGGTGTGGGCAGTGGCAGAGGAAGTGACAAAAGGGCAAAGATGAGGGTCGATGCAGTAGTTAAGCATGGCAAGGGGTCAAATGTGGTGATGAAATCATAGGCAAGAAATGTGGAGTAAAATTAAGTGGTATAAACAAGATCTTGTATTGACCGTTCCCCAGCTCCCACAGCTGAGGCACTGACAGCAGATCAAGCTCTCAAATGCATATTATCTCATTAATTATTGTCTAATTAAATCATTTGGAATTGATCCAACAGTGCTCATAATTTTGACTTAACCTCAAAATAAAATTTTGATAAAGGTTACCATGTCCTCCAAGCACAAGCTAAATTAATCTTTTGTCCAAACAGAATCTTAATTTGGAACTATACTGTCCGGTTTTTGTTTAGCTCCTTAGTTAAGCATGTTCAAGGATGTCTGTGCCAGGGAATAAAACTGGGCACTCACTAGGTGAGGGGCAGCCCGGGCATCAGCTTAGGTTGAAGTAAGGCCAAGGCCCAGCTTTTGTTGCTCTCCTGTCGTCTTCCTCAGTAGCTGCTGTCGTGTGGCCTTTTCAAATCAGGTTGGAGATTTGTGCCCGTTGGATGCCAGGACTATTGAGACGGTGCAAGAAAGCTTTGCGCAAAGAGAGTCTTGCAGCCCAGCGGTGGCCTGATGGGTTGGCATACTGGTTGAATTGATGGGCAGATACGGCTGATTCAGGTTTGGGGGCTAGTGGGCAACCAAGAAAATGGCGCATTAGCCTGTGTGCCAACCTACCATCACTGTTGTTGACTCTGATGTCTAGACAGCTCCATGTTCTCCCTTTTTCACCCCTTTTTCTTCTCCTAGGTTGTGGGTCTCAATATATTCTCAGCAAGATTTGCAGGTTCCCTTTCTGATAAAGATAGTAGTGGCTGGGAAGGTTAAACTGATATCGTTCCCCACCTCTTTCCCACGCGCCCCCCCCCCCCCCCCCAAAAGGGGTTGACTGCCTGCCTGCCTATTTTGAGGTGACCAAATAAGCCTGTATCAATTGTGGCTCCTGCTGGCCAGCCATTTTTGATTTTGGAAAGGGACTGTGTCCGAGGCTTGGATACACATTTTGGGATTGAATTCCAATGTCAGAGTTTTCCTTTTATCGCACTCAGTCAAGACAGGATCTGGTGAATTGAGCAGAGACAAAAGCCAAAGCTGGGTGCTCGGAAAAGAACCTCCCAACTTCTGCCCCTGTCTCGGCTCAACCACTGCTGAAACCCTTGTTTTGTGCCTTTGGTACCCACCAGATTGGACTATTTCAATGTATTTCTGGTTCCTTTCTCACATTCCACCTTCCTGGAACTTGATTGTTCCTGTGTCAGAGCTCACACCAAGTCCTATTTACCCATCAGCCCCATGCTTGCCAACTGAATCGAGCTCCTGTGAAAGCAAAGTGTCAATTTGAGAATGTTCATCCTTGTTTTTCAAATTGTAACACGGACCCACCCCTCTCTCTCTGTGAAACTTCCTCCAGCCCCACCATCACTGCACTCCCCTCATTTTGGCCTCTTGTGTACCCCTGATTTTGGCACGTTTGGTGGCCATGCCTGGACCCTCAGGTCAGGAATTCCCTCCCTACAACACCCCCCCCCCCCCCCCGATTTATAAAACCTAACCTTGTTTCTGTTTTTAAAAAAAGGCTTTTAATCACCTGCCCCTTCTCTTAATGTGGCACAGGGTCAAACTTTGACTGTGTACCTCAAGTGTTTTCTTCCCATAGTCTAGGTGCTATATCAATGCAAGTTACCTTGGGGGTGACTAGGTGGTGGTAGAAAGCAGTCCCAGTGAAAATTTTTCACTGATTTGTCTTTGATGTTCTGCCATTGTACACATAGGGTGGTGGCAACAATTAAATGGCAAAAACTGTATGGTGTTATGTTTCCTGCTTTCCTTGATCTCTTTTCGGTCTGTCTGCTTCACGCTGCTTGGCGAGAGGGACGATAATATTTTGGGAGCGGTTTGCAGTCAGTTTAAACATAGCCACAGCTGGGTCACAGGTGTAATACTCTCTGCGTGCAGTCAGTGTTTTTTCTTTGCACGTGTAAAAATATTTTTCGCTTCTCAACTGCACTGGCGCTACCTCCATCGCTAAAGGAGGAAGGCCAGCCGCCAAGCCGGAGTCCCTGTTTGGCCTACTCATAATGGCTTCCATTCTGTTTGAGGTCCCCCACCCCATATCCATTTCCCCCCTCCCCCCTTTTTTATTTTTGCTGTTTGTTTTATTTTCTCTTGCTCTGGAAGTATTGATTCATCATGGCCTATGGATCGACAGCATGCGAGCAACCCAACATTGTGCCGAGGAGTTTAGATCTCAGTCTCCAGTTTAGAGTAGGAGTTTGAAAGCACTTGCTCATGCGAAAACAAAATAGAAATCTGGAACTCTTGAGGTGAAGTTGATAGATATTTTTTCTTGCGTTCAGGGTGATAGAACTGAAGTCAGGATCTAATGGAATGGCTTGGTCCTGTTCACTTTTTCACTCATGGGATACTGGCGTCACTGGCTGGGCCCAGCATTTACTGCCCGTCCCTAGTTGCCCTTGAAGGTGGTGGTGGACTGCCTTTGTAGTGCTGGGGAATGGTCACCCCCAAGCTGCAAATGGCACAAGGTGGAGACATGGTGTGTTCCATGAAGTCATTATGAAATTCCTGTTTTGAAAGATGCAGTTAAATTTGTTTCCTTCTGTCTTTCAGACAGAGTGGTTCAGATCACCACAACTCACTCTGTTAAATTTAAAGTGGTGGTGTAGGGGGGGACATCCCATATATCTCTCTTCTCTGGATCTTTTGCCAACGATCTTAATCTGGAGCAGCCTTTAATGGCATGGCCTCATGTCCATGAGTAATAGAACAAGACAGGCCAACTTCATTTCACTTTCACTTCCTCACAGTCGACCATGATCAGTCAGTCAGTGTGGCCTGGAAGTTAATCAGGTGAATAGAGTGGAGAGAGGAATGACGATGAAATAAAAATACCATTTGTTTTTCTTTTTGTGGGATGTGAGCATCGCAAGTTGGGCCACATTTATTCCCTGCCCTGAATTGCCCTGGCAGTAAGCTGCAGTCCTTGAAACGGGGGTAGCGTTCTAATGTGCACACACCACTCAATTAGCCTGAGATTCCTTCCTCAGAATCAGGAGAATTCACTGGCCTCCCTGCAAGGCCCATGACTTAGGATCTGGCAGAATTCCCCAAAGTATCAGAAGAAGCAGGGCCTGAAACAGGGTGTAAGCCCTGATCCATTAGAGAACCTGACTTCTTCTGGAACAAAGGCCAGATGTTTTGAGAAGATTTGTAGCTCAGGTTGAGGTTCTGGATGTAGGTTTGCTCACTGAGCTGGAAGATTCATTTCCAGATGTTTCGTCACCCTACTAGGTAACACCTTTAATGGGCATCAGGCGAAACACTGCTGATGATTCCTGCTTTCTATTTGTGTTCGGGTTTCTTTGGGCTGGTAATGTCATTTCCTGTGGGAATGTACCACAGGAAATGACATCACTAACCCAAAGCAACCCAAACATATAAATAGAAAGCAAGAATGATCATCAGCAGTGCTTCGCCTGAGGCCCACTGAAGATGTTACCTAGCAGCGTGACGAAACATCTGGAAATGAACCTTTTCAGCTCAGCGAGCAAACCTACATCCACAAAGCCCAGATGCAACCAAGTGAGAGAGTTAATTAGTGGCAATGATCAATGTATTGATACTTCAGCAACTAAATATTCCCTCAGACAAGCTCTCACTGTCTTCTTTCAAATAGTACCACAGGCTCTTTTAAGAACTAGGAGGAGGAATAGGCCATCTCACGCCTCTAGCCTGCTCTGCCATTCAATAAGATCGTGGCTGATCTTTTCATGGACTCGGTTTCACTTACCTGCCTGCTCACCTTAACCCTTAATTCCTCTACTCTTCACAAAGCAATCTATCTTTGCCTTAAAAACATTCAGTGAGGTAGCCTTAACTGTTTCACTGGGCAGGAAATTCCACAGATTCACAACCCTTTGGGTGAAGAAATTCCTCCTCAACTCAGGCCGAAATCTGCTTCCTCTTATTTTTGAGGCTATGCCCCCTATTTCTAGTTTCATCTGCCAGTGGAAACAACCTCCTTGCATATTGTTTTCATAAGATTATGTTTCTATAAGATCCCTCTCAAATTCCAACGAGTAGTCCCAGTCTACTCAATCTCTCCTCAAGCCAACCCACTCAACTCCCAACTTGAAACGGCAAGCAAGGCCTCCATTTGACAATGCATCTGGAGGACAACATCGCTGACAATGCAGCACTCCCTCAGCACTGGACAGGAGAGTTGGCCTTGCTTTGACTTGTGTAGGAGAATTTGAACCCAGAACTTACTGCCTGAGGTGCACAAACGCCATCCACTGAACCCATTGCTGCCAAACCTTTTTCATTTACCTCCGATATCCCACCAGTAACCAAGGAAATAAAGTGCCCAAAACAATCCAAAGAGAAACCCTGCTTTTCATCTTGCTATTTTGCTGGGAAGCATGAGAGAAAGACTGAAGTTCACACTCTGTTGGCTGTGCCAAATGTGTATTGAGCTGACAGCCCCAGTGACAGAGACTATTACTCACTCCCTCTGATTCTCTCATTAACAATACAACAAACAACACCTGGATTTCAGTGTTTAACAACATTGATCTCGTGACAGCACAGATCACTCGAATCAACCAGTTCAGAGATTTTTGTCAGTCAACACCTCTGAGGGCAGGTGGATTTTGAACCTTGGCCTCCTAGCTCAGAGGTAACCCAACCACTGTGCCTTATGAGCCCCTACCTATGACAGCGCAATCTGAGGCTAATTCTGTTCTCTAAGGCACACAATATCCTAGCTTGGCTTTCTTTGTATTCATTCATAAGTGGGCGTCATTGGCTGGGCCCAGCATTTATTGCCTGTCCCTAGTTGCCCCTTGAGGTGGTGAGCTGCCTTCTTGAATGCTGCAGTCCTGCTCTGAGGGGACCCACAATGCCCTGGGGGGGGGGGAATTCCAGGATTTTGACCCAGCAACAATGAAGGAACAACGATATATTTCCAAGTCAGGATGGCGAGTGGCTTGGAGGGGAACCTGTGGTGTTCCCATGTATCTGCTGCTCTTATCCTTTTAGATGGAAATGGTCATGGGTTTGGAAGGTGCTGTCTGAGGATCTTTGGATTTCTGCAGGGCATCTTGTAGATAGCACACACTGCTGCTACTGAGCGTCAGTGGTGGAGGAGCAGCACTTCAAAAGCTGCATTCCAAATAAACCTGTTGGACTATAACCTGGTGTTGTGCAATCTTTAACTTTGTCACTGAGTATTCCTCACATCTGACCTACTATTGTAGCCACTGTATTTATATAGCTAGTAAAGTTCTGTTTCTGGTCAATGACAGACTTCTGGTTGTTGATGTTGGAGGATTCAGTGACTGTAACACCATCAAAGGGTGGTGCTTCGATTGTCCTTTATGGCGATGGTCATTGCCCGGCATTTGTATGGCTTGATTATTACCTTGGATGAGTAAACGTGGTTTTGGGGAGGCGGTGCAGGGTCTCAGTGGGGTGGCATGTTTGGCATGATGGAAGTTGGCCATGTTGGTGGTGATGGGTTGAAATCCAGAGTTGGTCTATTCCGGAAGCACGTGTTCACATAATGTGGATGGAAATCTGAACTTGTGTTTCTGTGTCTCTTTGTGTCTCTCTCCCCTGAGCTCCTGAGGCTGAAAATGTTTTTCCAAAGGAGTTGTTTTTTGTGTGTTGGGCTCCAGAACCAAAGTTAGTCGATTACGATATTGACCTAGCAATAAACAAACAAAATCATGGGATAGTTTCGAGGGGCTAAATTTCTTCTTGAATGGCTGTTCTTGCATTTTGATTTAACGGTGTTATTGCAGTCTGTTTGGTCGTCCTTGCTTTTCTGTTCATAGGTAATCATCAGCATTTTTAACGAAGTAGTCAGCCTGTCTGTAGCCTTTTAAAATAGAATGAGTCAGACAAAATGATTTTTGTAGACTGCAAGCAAATGAAGGGAGCTGCTATGAATGAATGAATGTTATTTATATCTTAATTTAGCACAATAGTTGCGAACTATTATTTTCAACTTGCGGAGCTGGTTAAACTGTGGTAAATATATATCGATATTGTTAATGCTCCTATTTGCTTCGTTTACTGTCTACTGTTCACTGTTTGGACTTGCAGCTGAAATCAAAGTCTAGATGTGTTGACACTTGGAAGAATCACGAGATTAAGAGCGAGAGCTGAAATACATCTTAAGCAGGATCCATCCCAGAGCAAGCCACAAATCTGAGTGAGTGAAAACACTCGCTGTGGGACACAGGAGAGGGCACCTCCTCTGAACTTCTGAAAATGGAAGCCAGAATTGTCTTGTCTGTCTTAAAAAAATGTGCAGAAAGCCACAGTTGTGGTTGAGTTCTGAGCCACAATGGAATCTACTTTCCCTGCAGGGCTTGCAATCCTTTTTGAATTCTGCTCAGATCTTCTTTTAACCTCATTAAATCCTGTTCCCTGGGAGCCCAAATATCTTGGAGGACAAGTTAGTACTTTGTGAGGCAGCTGCCAAAATTGACTGGCCTTGATAACAAGGGCCGCCCTTTAAGAAGGTCCCTATTCTCGGGAATGCTGGGGAGACGTTCCAAGAATCCCATTTGTTCAATAGGCCACTGAAAAGAGCTTTTCAGTCTGAAAGACCGTGACCTCCTTAATAGATGAATGCGTCGCTCTCTGACCCCCTGCAAAACCCTCGGGTGATCATGCTAATAGTTGTCAATTGCCACACAACAAGGGAGACTCTGAGGCGAGCTGTGTTGAAGGACACTGCCATGCTACAAAGGCAGATGAGTTTGACTGACGACAAGCTGAATGGTTGACGGTGGCTCATGTTTTATTTTGCATGGAGACTGTCTTCGATTCTGGGGGCCTTTATGGAAGACCGTGTTAACCCAGCTTGGTTTGCCCTCCATGGTGAGGTGCCCAACTTGAAATGGCAATGAGCTCCTTTCTTCTTGTTGTTATCCTTTTCCCTCCAGTGTTGGTATCAACCAGTCCCAGTTTATCTCACATCTCTGGGGTTAGTTGGCTGGACAGGCTAATTTGTGATGCCAACAGCATGGGTTAAATTCCTCCACTGGCTGAGATTACCATGAAGGTCCCTCCTCCTCAGCCTCTCCCCTCACCCGAGAGTGGCTCTAATGCAACGAGGGGTACGTCGGCTTCCAAGAGATCAATTGTGTTAGGGGATTCTGTAGTCAGAGGTACAGACAGATGTTTCTGTGGCCAGCAGAGAAAAAGCAGAATGGTGTGTTGTTTCCCTGGTGCCAGGATCAAGGATGTCTCAGAGAGGGTGCGGAATGTTCTCACGGGGGGAGAGAGGCCAGCAGGAGGTCATTGTCCACATTGGAACCAACGACATTGGAAGGGAAAAGGTTGAGACTCTGAAGGGAGATTACAGAGAGTTAGGCAGAAACTTAAAAAGGAGGTCCTTAAGGGTAGCAATATCTGGATTACTCCCAGTGCTACGAGCGAGTGAGGGCAGGAATAGGAGGATAGAGCAGATGAATGCATGGCTGAGGAGCTGGTGTATGGGAGAAGGATTCACACTTTTGGATCATTGGAATCTCTTTTGGGGTAGAAGTGACCTGTACAAGAAGGACAGATTGCACCTAAATTGGAAGGGGACCAATATACTGGCAGGGAAATTTGCTAGAGCTGCTTGGGAGGATTTAAACTCGTAAGGTCGGGGGGTGGGATCCAGGGAGATAGTGAGGAAAGAGATCAATCTGAGACGGGTACAGCTGAGAACAGAAGTGAGTCAAACAGTCAGGGCAGGCAGGGATAAGGTAGGACTAATAAATTAAACTGCATTTATTTCAATGCAAGGAGCCTAACAGGGAAGGCAGATGAACTCAGGGCATGGTTAGGAGCATGGGACTGGGATATCATAGCAATTACAGAAACATGGCTCAGGGATGGGCAGGACTGGAAGCTTAATGTTCCAGGATACAAATGCTACAGGAAGGATAGAAAGGGAGGCAAGAGAGGAGGGGGAGTGGCATTTTTGATAAGGGATAGCATTACAGCTGTGCTGAGGGAGGATATTCCCAGAAATACATCCAGGGAAGTTATTTGGGTGGAACTGAGAAATAAGAAAGGGATGATCACCTTATTGGGATTGTGTTATAGACCCCCCAATAGTCAGAGGGAAATTGAGAAACAAACTTGTAAGGAGATCTCAGTTATCTTTAAGAATAATAGGGTGGTTATGGTAAGGGATTTAACTTTCCAAACATAGACTGGGACTACCATAGTGTTAAAGGTTTAGATGGAGAGGAATTTGTTAAGTGTGTACAAGACAATTTTCTGATTCAATATGTGGATGTACCTACTAGAGAAGGTGCAAAACTTGAACTATTCTTGGGAAATAAGGCAGGGCAGGTGACTGAGGTGTCAGTAGGGGAGCACTTTGGGGCCAGCGACCATAATTCTATTTGTTTTAAAATAGTGATGGAAAAGGACAGACCAGATCTAAAAGTTGAAGTTCTAAATTGGAGAAAGGCCAATTTTGACGGTATTAGGCAAGAGCTTTCGAAAGCTGATTGCAGGCAGATGTTCGCAGGTAAAGGGGCAGCTGGAAAATGGGAAGCCTTCAGAGTGGGATAACAAGAATCCAGAGAAAGTATATTCTGTCAGGGTGAAAGGGAAGGCTTTGGTATAGGGAATGCTGGATGACTAAAGAAATTGAGGGTTTGGTTAAGAATAAAGAAGGAAGCATATGTCAGGTATAGACAGGATAGATCGAGTGAATCCTTAGAGTATAAAGGAAGTAGGAGTATACTGAAGAGGGAAATCAGGAGGGCAAAACGGGGACATGAGCTAGCTTTGGCAAATACTATTAAGGAGAATCCAAATGGTTTTTACAAATATATTAAGGACAAAAGGGTAACTAGGGAGAGTTTACGGCCCCTCAAAGATCAGCAAGGAGGCCTTTGTGTGGAGCCACAGAAAATGGGGGAGATACTAAATGAATATTTTGCATCAGTATTTACTGTGGAAAAGGATATGGAAGATATAGACTGTAGGGACTGTAAATGGTGACATCTTGCAAAATGTCCAGATTACAGAGGAGGAAGTGCTGGATGTCTTGAAACGGTTAAAAGTGGATAAATCCCCAGGACCTGATCAGGTGTACCTGAGAACTCTGTGGGAAGCTAGAGAAGTGATTGCTGGGCCTCTTGCTGCGATATTTGTATCATCGATACTCCCAGGTGAGATGCTGGAAGACTGGAGGTTCGCAAACGTGGTGCCACTGTTTAAGAAGGGCGGTAAAGACAAGCCAGGGAACTATAGACCGGTGAGCCTGACCTCGGTGGTGGGCAAGTTGTTGGAGGGAATCATGAGGGACAGGACGTACATGTATTTGGAAAGGCAAGGACTAATTTGGGATAGTCAACATGGCTTTGTGCGTGGGAAATCATGTCTCACAAACTTGATTGAGTTTTTTGAAGAAGTAACAAAGAAGATTGAGGGCAGAGCAGCAGATGTGATCTATATGAACTTCAGTAAGGCGTTCGACAAGGTTCCCAGTGGGAGACTGATTAGCAAGGTTAGATCTCATGGAATACAGGGAGAACTAGCCATTTGGATACAGAACTGGCTCAAAGGTAGAAGACAGAGTGTGGTGGTGGAGGGTTGTTTTTCAGACTGGAGGCCTGTGACCAGTGGAGTGTCACAAGGATCGGTGCTGGGCCCTCTACTTTTTGTCATTTACATAAATGATTTGGATGTGAGCATAAGAGGTACAGTTAGTAAGTTTGCAGATGACACCAAAATTGGAGGTGTAGTGGACAGCGAAGAGGGTTACCTCCGATTACAACAGGATCTGGACCAGATGGGCCAATGGGCTGAGAAGTGGCAGATGGAGTTCATTTCAGATAAATGCAAGGTGCTGCATTTTGGGAAAGCAAATCTTAGCAGGACTTATACACTTAATGGTAAGGTCCTAGGGAGTGTTGCTGAACAAAGAAACGTTGGAGTGCAGGTTCATAGCTCCTTGAAAGTGGAGTCACAGGTAGATAGGATAGTGAAGAAGGCGTTTGGTGTGCTTTCCTTTATTGGTCAGAGTATTGAGTACAGGAGTTGGGAGGTCATGTTGCAGCTGTACAGGACATTGGTTAGGCCACTGGTGGAATATTGCCTGCAATTCTGGTCTCCTTCCTATTGGAAAGATGTTGTGAAATGTGAACGGGTTCAGAAAAGATTTACAAGGATGTTGCCAGGGTTGGAGGATCTGAGCTACAGGGAGAGGCTGATCAGGCTGGGGCTGTTTTCCCTGGAGCGTCGGAGGCTGAGGGGTGACCTTATAGAGGTTTACAAAATTGAGGGGCATGGATAGGATAAATAGACAGTATTTTCCCTGGGGTCGGGGAGTGCAGAACTAGAGGGCATGGGTTTAGGGTGAGAGGGGAAAGATATAAAAGAGACCTAAGGGGCAACGTTTTCACGCAGAGAGTGGTACGTGTATGGAATGAGCTGCCAGAGGAAGTGGTGGAGGCTAGTACAATTGCAACATTTAAAAGGCATCTGGATGGGTATATGAATAGGAAGGGTTTGGAGGGATATGGGCTGGGTGCTGGCAGGTGGGACTAGATTGGGTTGGGATATCTGGTCGGCATGGACAGGTTGGACCGAAGGGTCTGTTTCCATGCTGTACATCTCTATGACTCTTAAGTGGTTGAGGCAGGCACATGAACAACATTTTAACAGGTATTTGGATCAAGACATGGGTCGGAAAGGATTAGTAGGATATGGGCCACGTACAGGGAAATGGCATTAGTGTGGACAGACTGTTTGGTCAGCATGGACTAGTTTAGGCCAAATGGTCTGTCTCTGTGCTGCAGTATGTTATGACTATGTAGAGACCCTCCAGTTAAACCATCACCAGTCAGCTCTCTCTCTAATGAGAGTGAGACTATGGTGACTTTACCTTTTTTACATTGAATCCATCTTAATTTAGTTTCTATGAAGGGGAGCGACTGGGCTTTTGAGAGAGTGTCTGTCTGAGAACATCAGGAAAGGGACAGGCCCCTCAAACCATGCTGCCCTTTAATCTAGATCAGGATTGCTCTGTACCTTTTAACTTGATCTTATTTCAGTCGCCCTTATTTAACTGAAAATGTCTCCATTTCCATTTTGAAATTTTCAAATGACTTTTGGCCTCTACTCAGTTTTCCTTTTTTCATTTTGGGGATGAGAGATTTTTCAACCAGGTTTTCACTCCCTTTTTGAACAGTTCATTCCTGAATGGATTTGCCTCCCCAAGTTAATAGAGATCGCAAGCGTGGGCTGTAATCAGAAGCCAGAGTTAACCTCTTTGATTACGTACCAGAAGGTGATTGAATTTGCTGTCAGCTTCCCTTGTCTAATGCCAGCCTCCCCTTGATTTCTGTCGGCTTTCTCAGTACACTATGATATTCTTGGCATCCTGTCAAGTTTCCTTGCTCTCTGGTAAAACAGGCATAAAGCTTGTAACCACAATCGAGTCTCTGTTAACTAGCAAGCCAAATACTCCACAGGCTTGAGTAGATGGCAGATCTTGGTGATGGTTGAGTGGAGTGTAAACGGCAGTGTGATTGGTTGGGCCGGATGGCCTGTTTCTGTGCCGGTTGTAATATATGGCCAAGGTAGGCTTCCGCTCGTAGCCCAAGTCTTTGCATTGCCAGGGCCTCTCCCTGTTTGACCAGGGGAGCTGTTTAAATCAAAGTACCAACTCTGCTTTGGCAGGTTCAAGTTGGTATGCTTCTGTGAGACGTCTTAGTACATTATCTCAGTTAAGCACCAAGTTTCCCAAAACCATCCCCTCTGAAACCTGTGACTGATTTGTCAACTCACCCAAGTGAGGTCACTTTGTCTAAGGACTAGGGAGCAACTCCCCTGCCCCCAAAATTTGGAACAGGAGGAGACCATTCAGTCCCCTCTGCCCTGTTGTGTTGACCAACTACGTCTCGACTGACCTACGCTCACTTTTGTAAAATTTCATTTCCACCAAATGGACCTTGAACTTGTGATCCTTGGTTCTGAATGTTTTGCAGTTCCTTAGTTACTCTGCCAACATTTGCAAAGCTTTTTATTTTTATTTGGTTGGTTTTTGTTATCCAAAGCTGAGTATGGAAAATCATTTGGGTCAGTTTTTATATTTAAAAGATTTGTTCCAAGGATGTGGCCGTTGCTGGCTGGCCAGCATTTATTGCCTGTCCCTAGTTGCCCCATGAGGTGGTGAGCTGCCTTCTTGAACCACTGCAGTCTTTGGTGCAGGCAGACCCTCAATGCCCTTGGGAAGGGAGTTCCAGGATTTTGATCCAGTGTCGGTGAATGAACTGGGATGTTTCCAGGTCAGAATGGTGTATGGCTTGGTCATGGATACGATGACATTATGATTAACTTGTGGACATCCCTAATCACTGGTTAGTTCAAGACCCACATCAGCTGAGGCTCAGGAGCAGGAAGAGGGAAGGGCCACACATCCTGTTGGAGGAAGCAAGTACATGACCTTGTGGCGATATAAAGGGCGGAAGAAAAACTGGAGAAGCTAAAAATAAAATTGTCCTCTTAAAAAGACTGAAAATTGCCCAATTTGTTTAGCGGGCAAAGACACTTGCTGGTGTGGCACTCGGGTGCTCACACTGTAAGGTTACAGGTTCAAGCCTAGGCCAGGGCTGGGAATAGTAGTCACAAAGTCAGTTTGGCTTCAATAAAAAGTGGGGGGAGCAATTATTTTTTAAACTTTAATGAATATGATTATATAATTAAATATCACAGGATAAAATTGAACAATGGTGGGGCAAGTAGGTTGTATTGTAGTTGAGAAAATGAGGCTCATGTTGAGTCTAGCATGACCTGGCACAGCTGACTAGAAAAATACTGCCTGGAATTAAATAAAAGTGTCCTAGTTTTTGTTTTGCCATTCTTTCATGTGGGATGTGGGCATTGCTGGCTGGGCCAGCATTTCATAGAACCCCTACAGTGTGGAAAGACGCTACTTGGCCCAACAAGTCCACACCGACCTTCCAAAGAGTAACCCACCCAGACCCATTCCACACTTAGTCCTGACTAATGCCCCTAGCCTACACATCCCTGAACACTATGGGCAGTTTAGCATGGCCAGTTCACCTAACCACATCTTTGCCCACGACCTGAGTGGTCTTGTTTGGCCATTTCAGAGGCATTTCTGAGTTGACCAGATTGCTGTGGGCCTGGAATCATGTAGGCCAGGCTGGGTAAGGATGGCAGATTTTCCTTCCCTATAGGACATTAGTGAACTAAATTTGATTTTCACAACAAACGATGCTAGTTGTCATGGTCACCATCATTGAGATTATGTTTATACTCTAGATTTATTCATTAAATTTCCATTCCTCCAGCTGCCTTGGTGAAGTTTGAGCCCATTTCCCCAAGACCTTTCACCTGGGCCTCGGGATGGCTAGTCCAGTCATATTACCACCATCTTCTGTCATTCTCTTCAATTTCTGAAGACTCCATGATAAGATGTAGGTTTGCTCGCTGAGCTGGAAGGTTCATGCCCTGACATTTTGTCACCCTACTAGGTAACATCTTCAGTGGGTCTCTGGGTGAAACACTGCTGCTGATTCCTGCTTTCTATTTATGTTTGGGTTTCTTTGGGTTGATGTCATTTCCTGTTCTCTTTCTCAGGGGATGGTAGATGGGGTCTAACTCGATGGGTTTGTTGATGAAGTTCCCATTGGAATGCCATGCTTCTAGGAATTCTTGTGCGTGTCTGTTTGGCTTGTTCTGGGATGGATGTGTTGTCCCAGTCGAAGTGGTGTCCTTCCTCCTCTGTATGTAAGGATACTAGTGAAAGAGGGTCATGTTGTTTTGTGGCTAGTTGGTGTTCATGTATCCTGGTGGCTAGTTTTCTGCCTGTTTGTCCAATGTAGTGTTACAGTTCTTGTATGGTATTTTGTAAATGACATTTGCTTGTTGTCTGTACAGGGTCTTTCAAGTTGATTAGCTGCTGTTTTAGTGTGTTGGTGGGTTTGTGGGTTACCATGATGCCAAGGGATCTGAGTAGTCTGGCAGTCATTTCCGAGATGTCTTTGATGCAGGGGAGAGTGGCTAGGGTTTCTGGATGTGTTTTGTCTGCTTGTTTGGGTTTGTTGCTGAGAAATTGGTGGACTGTGTTCATTGCGTACCTATTCTTTTTGAATACACGATATAGGTGATTTTCCTCTGTGCTGCAGTGTGTGTTGGCTCATTGAAATAATGTTCTGATGCAGCTTCGTTTGTGGGTGTTGGGATGATTGCTTCTGTAGTTCAGTATTTGGTCTGTATGTGTTGTTTTCCTGGAGACGCAGGTTTGAAGTTCCCCATTGGCTGTTCGCTCTACTGCGACCTCGCGGAATGGCAGTTTGTTGTTGTTTTCCTCCTCTTTAATGAATTTTATGCCAGTAAGGGCATTATTGATAGTCTTGAAGGTTTCCTCTAATTTGTTTCGTTTAGTGATGACAAAAATGTCATCCACATAACGGACCCAAAGTTTTGGTTGGATGGCTGGCAGAGCTGTTTGTTTGAGGCTCTCTGCATTACTGCCTCTGCTAAGAACCCTGATATCGGATTGCCAACCCTCGGAGCCTATATGAGCAAGGGCAAGGGGGGTATCTGGATGTTTCCCATTCCTGATCCCAATGTCATCCAGAGGTGGCAATGTTCAGGGGTTGGGAGAGGGGTACAGAGTGAAAGGGAGTAGGGAGGGAGAGAAAAGATTTAAAATGGGGATAAAATGTAAAGTATGGGGGTGAGGGATTGCTGTAAGATGCCAATCCCAAAAGATGGTGAACACTTTGCAAGACACAAAATGGCAGTCAGATAATTGCAGGGAGATGAATCTGGCAGCTTTGATGGACTGTCTGGAGGCTTACCACATTGGTCTACAGGCCAGCAGCCTGCACTGCAGGCCAAGCCTGGTATTTATCAATGTCAATTAAAATTGGTTGGTGCATATCATCGAGATAGTGGAGGCTGTCAGTTTTGCTGCCTCTGTATCTGCTTGCTCCCAGCCTACTCGACGAGCTTGGGTTACCACTTCAACACCTGGCTCTCAAAATACCTTCTGGGTATTAAGATCGGCAGATGATCAGCTCGAAAGATGTAGCTGCAGACTTTGCGGGTGGTGGCAGAGTAGAAGATGCAGGATCCCTTCCTGCTCAGGAATTGATGTCCTTGCATGTAATATCCAAACAGAGTACCAAGTATGCAGTGAAAGCAAAAACCTGTTGTTTCATCCAGCCATTACATAGCCTTGTCTGCGTCATTAACTTGTCTGGACTGACACAGGATCCCCATTATAGAGTGAATCGTTTAGGCAGCTTACACTGTGATTACTTTAATTAACAGTGGCTCTCCCCTCTCTTGTTTTTTGTCCTGTCTAGTTTCTTTGACTGCCTTCTATTTGATGGAACAGCATTTATACTCGACGTATCTCTCAGGTAGCACTCCTTAAACAGTGTTGTAATTTAGTTACCAAGCACAGCCACCATTTTGTGTGTAGCAAGCTATCGTGAGCACCAAACTCATTTTAAATCAGAGATTAGATTTTTGTTTAAGGTATATGGGAGAAAGAGTTATTAGAATTAGGTTCCCTACTGTATGGGTACAGACCCTTCAGCCCAACAAGTGCAAGATCAAATGTTTTTCCTTATTGCTTTATTTTAAAGAGCATGCAGGACTTGGCTCATACATAAAAGATAATAAGTTTGTAGGTTGAGCCAGAAAGTCCACAATCCCTAAACACTATGGGCAATATAGCACAGCCAATTCACCTGACCTGCACGTCTTTGGATTGTGGGAGGAAACTGGAGCACCTGGAGGAAACTCACGCAGACATGGGAAGAATGTGCAAACTCCACATAGACAGTTGCCCGAGGCTGGAATCAAACCTGGGTCCCTGGTGCTGTGAGGCAGCAGTGCTCACCACTAAGCTACTCAGAGCAGCCACTATCTCATTGGTGATACAGGATTGAGGGGCTGAATGGCCTACTCCTGTTCTGAAATGCAGTGACTGTCCAGTAAATCTTTTTTTTTCTCCCCCTGACTGAGGAGACCTCTTCTAAAAAAAAGATGCCATGGGATCTTTGGCATGCATGTGACTGAATTGACAGCTTGAGTATTGCTTTGATGTGCCACCTGAAGTGTGTTTTTGTTTGTTTTCCTGAGTAACTGAATGCTCCCTTGGTACCACCAGGTGAGTGCTGGCCTTTGTTATGTGTTCCACAAACACCATCCCTCCCTGCACCCTACCCCCACCCATCCCCACAACAATCTTTGGGGAGAAAAGTGGGAGAAGACCCAAGGCTTCCTTGGAGCACCTTGATCTTGGTCTCCACTATTCCAGGGCCCACCCCTGGGCAGGTCTGGTGGAAAGGGGAGGCTCCCTCTGTTTAGGCCTCACCAAAATTGCAGTCAGTCCCTGATTGCATAACCACGTGCCCTTTTTTTTGAATCAAAGAACGGACCTCTCTGCAGGTGTCCTAGGTGCCTGTTCAAACAAGGATCTTTATAGCTAAACAACTGACCCTCTTATTGGCTCTTTGGCTGGTTTTGGTTGAGGGAGGGCCAGGCAGAGAGCTGGGTTAAAAATCAGGACTGGTGTGTTGTCTTTAGGATTTAAAGAAAAATGAGAGTGAGGAGTGTTTAATGTTCGTATTTTATTCATGCAAATGAACAGTGGGCCTCCTGTGCATTTGACTGTTCTCTGGTAACCTTTGGACAGAGACTATTTCCATATAGTTTACACTGTCTTGTTACTGTTTTGTTAGACTGAAAGTTTTAGCCTTCATTTTGTTATGAAAACGATTTGGTGCTTTATCAGCCAGGGCTGTTTTTCAATTAATGCAAAAGTGAAATGCTGCAGATGCTGGAATTCTGAAACCAAAGCTGTGGAAAGTGCTCAGTGAGGTCAGGTTACATCTGGGAAGAGAGAAACGAGGCATATAAAAGCAGGGAGCAGCAGTAGACCATCCAACTCTGTCCGCTATTCCCACTTTCTCCAAGTACATAAAAACCTATTTGTGGCATAGAGTTTTTCACTTCTGTGGTATGTGGGTATCACTGGCATTTGTTACCCATCCTTAATTTGCTCTTGAACTGGGTTGCTATGCTATCTAAGAGTATTTCCAAGTCAACCCCATTGTTATGGGTCTGGAGTCGCATGTAGGCCATACCAGGTAAGGATGGCAGATTTCCTTCCCTGAACGACATTGGTGCACCACAGAAAACAATTCATAGCCTCAACAATGGGGGTTGAGAGATTAGCTTTTAATTCCAAAGTTATGAATTTAATTTAAATTCCCCAAATCGGCATGGTGGGATTTGAATCCGTGGCCCTAGAGCATTAGCCTGAGCGCTCTCTAGATTATTAGTCAAGTGATATTATCACTATGCTGTTGTCTCCTCCCTCCTCCTCCCCCCCCCCCCCCCCCCCCCCGCCCGATACCACAGACACAATGCACCCTTAATGCTCGAGATGCCCTCTGAAACAGAAGCACTGTGCCACTGTTGTGAATGCCAGTGTGCCAAAAATGAGAAGGAGCAGTGTTGATTTTGTAAGCGGCCTGATTGGTATGATTACTGGGTGACTCCTCAAATTCAGCCCCTCAATTTTGGAGTAAGTATGGAGGAAACTCACTGTGGCAAGCTGTGCCATCCAAGAAACCGCCTGGGAAGACAAGCTTTCTGTTACTATACTGTGTCCGGAGAGGAGTTTATAGAAATGCAGGCTGCTGTTGTTGTTGTAATATAAAGAACAGCAAACCTGCACCACTCCAACATCCCAAGACTGGAGCTGTCAGGCTCAGTGTGTAGGGTCAGCCTGATCCTTTCAGAGGGTGCTGAAGCCTCCAGACAGAGGTTTTACTTCATTAAAGGTTGCATTAGAGGTTTGGATTAGGAATTGGCTGGCTGGAAGGAGACAGAGGGTAGTAGTTGATGGTATAGGTTCATCTTGGAGTGCAGTTACTAGCAGTGTTCCACAAGGATCTGTTTTGGGACCATTGCTGTTTGTCATTTTTATAAATGACCTAGAGGAGGGGCTTGAAAGCTGGGTGAGCAAGTTTGCGGATGACCCGAAAGTCGGTGGAGTTGTGGACAGCGAAGAAGGATGTGGCAGGTTACAGCGGGATATAGATAAGTTGCAGAGCTGGGCAGAAAGGTGGCAGATGGAGTTCAATGTAGCTAAGTGTGAAGTCATTCACTTTGGTAAGAGTAACAAGAAGATGGATTACTGGGCTAATGGTAGGCTACTTGGTAGTGTGGATGAGCAGAGGGATCTTGGTGTCCATGTACACAGATCTCTGAAAGTTGCCACCCAGATAAATAGTGCTGTGAAGAAGGCATATGGCGTACTGGCTTTATTGGTAGAGGAATTGAGTTCCGGAGTCCTGAGGTCATGTTGCAGTTGTACAAGACTCTGGTGCGGCCTCATCTGGAGTATTGTGTGCAGTTTTGGTCGCCATACTATAGGAAGGACGTGGAGGCATTGGAACGAGTGCAGAGGAAGTTTACCAGGATGTTGCCTGGCATGGTAGGAAGATCGTATGAGGAAAGGCTGAGGCACTTGGGGCTGTTCTCATTGGAGAAAAGAAGGTTTAGGGGAGATTTGATAGAGGTGTACAAGATGATTAGGGGTTTAGATAGGGTTGACAGTGAGAATCTTTTTCCGCTAATGGAGTCAGCTGTTACTAGGGGACACAGCTTTAAATTAAGGAGTGGTAGGTGTAGGACAGATGTTAGGGGTAGATTCTTTACTCAGCGGGTTGTGAGTTCATGGAATGCCCTGCCAGTAGCAGTGGTGGACTCTCCCTCTTCATGGGCATTTAAGCGGGCATTGGATAAGCATATGGAGGTTATTGGGCTAGTGTAGGTTAGGTAGGATTTGGTCGGCGCAACATCGAGGGCCGAAGGGCCTGTACTGCGCTGTATTTTTCAATGTTCTAAAACTGCTCCGAAAGGCTCTGTCAGCAGTGTCTCCATTGTTTTATCTCTTTCCCAGTGGCAACTGGAGAAAGCACATTTTGTGTTCGCTTGCTAAAATTAGCAAACGGGGGGAAGGCATCTCTTCATTATCAGCAGCAAACACGAACAGATCATGTCATGCAATGCATTACAGTGTAAGCCTATTTTGCTGTGTCCCAATAACGTGCCGAAACTGACCCTGAGGAGAGGAGCTGGCCCTCTCCCCAAAGTTTGATTCTATTTCTCGCACAGGACACCCCTTCAGGGCAAGGTTTTTTTTCTCGCATTGGACAAGAGCAGGTCAGAGGCTGGGAATACTGCAGCGAGTAACTCCCCTCCTGACTCCCCAAAGCCTGTCCACAAGGCCCAAGTCAGGAGTGTGATGGAATACTCCCCACTTGCCCTGGATGGGGGCAGCTCCAACAACACTCAAGAAGCTCGACACCATCCAGGACAAAGTACTTGATTGGCACCACATCCACAAACATCCACTCCTTCCACCACTGACACTCAGTAGCAGCAGTGTGGATGATGTAAATGCTTTGGTGATGGTTTATTAGATTGAGACCCGCAATGAGTGGCTTGTTTGAGGAAAGGTTAGACAGGCTGGGATTCCTTCTACTGGAGTTTAAAAGAATGAGGGGAGACTGAATTGAAATAAGAGCCTGAATGGTCTTAACAAGGTTGATGTGGGAAGGTTATTTCCACTTGTGGGTAAGACCAGAACTAGAGGGCACTGTTTAAAAATTAGGACTGCTGCCCTTTTAGGACAGATGAGGAGATTTCTCTCTGAGGGCTGTGTAACCCTGGAGTAAATGGTTGGGTGGGGCAGGTCACTGAATATTTTTAAGACTGAGGTAGATATGTTCTTGTTAGGCAGGGGAATCAAAGGTTATCAGAGATAGATGGGAACGTAAGATTTGGGACTCAAAAATGATTGTTCATAATCTTATTGAATGGTGGAGCAGGTTCATGTGGATGCTTCTGATCCTAGTTTGTACTTTGTATGCATCTACAAGGAACATTTGCAGACATTCAACAAAGATCCTCAGACAGCACCTTCCAAACCCACAATCACTTCCATCTAGAAGGACAAGGGCAGCAGGTACATAAGCACCACCCCCTGCAATTTCCCTCCAAACCACTCACCATCCTGACTTGGAAATATATTTCTGTTCCTTCAGTGTCACTGGGTCAAAATCCTGGAATTCCCTTCCTAAAGGCATATTGGTACGTTTACAGTACGTGGACTGCACCTGTTCAAGAAGGCAGCTCACCACCACCTCAAGGGGCAACTAGGGATGGGCAATAATGTCGATCTCGCCAGTGATGCGCACATCCTACATTTTGAAAAACTGGGTTAACGTTATCTCCATGCTTCACTTACTCCTTCCCTGCCAGCTAGAAGTATAAACAAAAGACTGGATTTATAAAGAAGCTTATCACATTGGGAGCTGGCCAGAAAGTGCCCGTGCATGCAGTGACTGCTGAAGTGCAGCAGCAGTTGTTGTGTGCGCAAGTGTTGCTCTCATTTTGTGCACAGCAAGATCCCACAGTCATGTGTGGAGTGGCTTGTACGGCTCCTCATGGTGGCTCTGGTTGAGGGACGAATTGACCAAAAGGTATTTCATCCTGTTGGCTGTGATTTGGATTTGAGCCTTTGTGCAAGATGTCAATGCCATCTCATTGGCTGTAAGAGAAGCCCAGGGGTTGGTGGACCCTCCCATTGGCTGATTTTGTGAAGAAAATGAGACAACAATGAGATACACCATGGCATTGCTGAGAGTGAGTTGGAACAAACACTGTTTCAGAGACCAGGAGCATTGAGCCATATCTCTCTCTCAGTCAAATATTCTCCCACTTGAGTTTGGATGATCTTTTACACCAGTTTGTTCATTTTTTTAAAAAAAAGTTTAATTGGTGAGCATCAGTTGTGGCTTGGTCAATACTACTTTTGCCTCAGTCATAGAGCTGTATAGCATGAAAGAAAACAGACAGTTTGGTCAGTATGGATGAATTGGACTGGATATCCTAACCTAATCTGGTCCCATTTGGCCCATATCCCTCTCAACCCTTCCTATTTGTTGACCCACCCAGGCCAGAGGTTGTGGCAGAACCCTGAATTCTCGGCTGACTGCTTCATACAGTATATAGGGAATAAAGTTGCTGCTGTCTTACCAGATATCAAACTACTCTTTTATTAGAGAGACAATTGGTGGCAGTTTAACCAGAGGGTCACCACACCTCTGACCAGGGGAGAGGATGAGAGAGACCATACTACATGGAAACCTCAGCTGGTGTGAGAATTGAAGCCACGCTGTTGGCATTACCCTGCATTACAAACCAGCCATTCAGCTAACTGAGCTTACTGACCCTTACCACCTCCCTCAGTGTATGACTTTCAGTCGAGGCATTAAAACTGAGGCACCACAGATTCCATGGCACGAATCCAAAAATCCACTTTCATCCTTCCAGCCAATGTTAGGGTGAGATGGTGTCATGGTACACTGGGTTAGTAATCAGGGAGTGCTGGTCTGATAGATATGCATTCAAATGCTACCACAGCTGCCAAAAGGAGTCTAAGTTGTGGAAATAATTCTGGAATGGGAAGCTAGTCTCCGTGACTGAGCTCATAAAATACTCATTGATCGTTTTCAAAACCCATCTGCTTCACTAATAGGAAGAAAATCTGCCATCCTTATCTGGTCTGGCCTATGTGTGACTCCAGGCCCACAGTGTTGCAGCTGGCTCATAACGACCCTCTGAAATGGCAGAGCAAGCCACTCAGTTCAGTGGCTGACCTTAAGTGACACCTAAAGCATATCTTCGAAAATGACTTTTTGTTTTGGAAAAAATCCACTAAAAAGCAGGTTAACATCAATTTGCTGTTTGAGGTCTTGCTGGGCACAAATTGCCTGTTTTCTGGGAGCTGTGACAACACTTCACAAAGTGCTCATTTGGCGGCAAAGGATGTGAAAGGTGTTATTGAAATGTAAACTTTCTCTCTTTTTTATAAATGGATGTATCTTGAGAAGCTAAATCCTGTCAGACACATCCTTAAGTCACTTTGAAAGGAGATTCTTTTCTCTCTCTCCCCTCTCTGGACTGGTAACTGCTTGACAGATTCTAACTCCCTCTTTCTCAAGGTTGGACTAGCAAGCTGGAAATGGCTTGCACGTTGTCATGAAAACATTATTTTGCATCTGCAACAAAGTGGGGTCCAGCAAAACCTCCTTGTATGTCCAGAATTGTCAAGTGGATGGCTTCCCCCACGTTAATGGACATTCTTTGCTTAGGAGCACTCGAGAATGTGTTGTCCTGGGGCACAGCGGAAGGTGGCACACAGTTTACGCTGGTGGTACTGCCATGGTGATCAATGGCTGCTCTCAGCCGGTGAAAGTGGCAAACGATAAGATTGAATTGGTGCCAGACACAAGGTATTGAATAGATTTGTCAAAAGTGGAGCTATCCTGTTGATGGTTAGAAGCAAATTGCTGCTGATGCTGGAATCTGAATGGGAAACAAATAAATGTGGAGATCATAGCGGGTCAGGCAGCACCCATGGAGAAAAACAAGCAAATGTTTAGAGTTTAGATGACTCTTCATCTCTGCTCTGATGAAGCTCAACGTTAGCTTGCTTTGTCTCTACGGATGCTGCCTGACCCACTGTGATTTCCGCATGTTTTTATTTTCTACTGATGTTTAGTCCTTGTTGTCCGTTCTCAGACGGTGTGTGTCAAGTAACTTCAAACTTCTTTTTTGTCTTTCTGTCTGTTGAGTATCCCTCCAATTCCATCTGAGGAAGAAATACACAATGGGGGGCCTTTTTGATACCTTTACATTTTTTTCTTTTGAGTGTAGGAGGAGATGGTCTAGTGATAATGACACTGACTAGAAACCCAGGCTAAGGTACTAGGCACACAGTTTACGGTTCCATCATGGCAGACAGTGACATATAACTTCACTGAGCACTTGGCCTAATGGCGATTATGAAACCACTGTCAATTATTGTAAAGATCCATTTGTTTCACTTGTTCTTTAGGGTGGTTGCTCTTTTAAAAGTGGGGAATACTGCCAAATTGCTAGTGAAGAATTTGCATGTTGGGATAGCGTGACTTTACATTTTGAAAAATGTGTTTTAAGTTATGGAGATGTATGGCAAGGAGATAGACCCTTTTGGTGCAATTCATCCATGCTGACCAGATATCCTAAATTAATCTAGTGCCATTTTCCAGCACTTAGCCCATATCCCCCTTAAACCCTTCCTAATTATATATCCAATCAGATGCCTTTTAAATGCAGTAATTCTACCAGCCTCCACCACTTCCTCTGGCAGCTCATTCCATACACTCACCACCCTCCTATGTGAAAAAGTTGGCCCTTAGGTCTCTCTTTTGAACCTTCCCCCTGTAACCTTAAACCTATGCCCTCTACTTGTGGGTCCCCCTACCCCGGGGAAAAGACCTTGCCTATTCACCTTATCCATGCCCCTCATGATTTTGTCAATCTCTATAAGGTCACCCCTCAGCCTCCAACACTCCAGGGAAAACAGCCCCAGCCTGTTCAGCCTCTCCTTATAATTCAAACACTCCAACCCTGGCAACATCCTTCAGAATCTTTTCTGAATCCTTTCAAATTTAATAACAACTTTCCTATAGCAGGGAGACCAGAATTGAACACTGTATTCCATAAGTGGCTAACCAATGTCCTGTACAGCTGCAACATGCCATCCCAACTCCTAGACTCAATGCACTGACCAATAAAGGCAAGTGTATATGCGCTTAATGTGTTTAATGCCCTTTGTCTGTGCATTCTTAACCTTGATGATGCAATTAACATTCCATGAATAAAAGACAATAGTAATGCAAGTTGTAGCAATTGGTAAATAAAGGGTGGCAGGAGGAGGAAACTGCATCAATTCGAATGTGTTTCTTGTCCGATGTCCTGTCAGAAGCAGACTCAATGGGCCGAATGGCCTATTTCTGCTCCTGAGTCTCATGGTCGTGAGATCTGGTACCTATTCCTGATGAAGGGCTCTTGCCCAAAACAACGTCTATTCTCCTGCTCCTTGGATGCTGCCTGACCTGCTGTGCTTTTCCAGCACCACACTCTCTCTTCTATTTCTCCTACCTAAGCAATGGTGTCTTGCAAACTGGTCGCCCCAACCCCCCCCCCCACCCACTGTTTGAGAAGACGCAAACTGTGAATGGGGGAAGGAAAACTTGCATTTTTGATGCACCTTTCATGATCCAGACATTCCAAAGTTTTTACAGTGAAATTTCGAAGCATTGTCATTGCAGTTGCAGACAGGAAGTTTGCACAAACAAGAATGTGATAAATAATGGGTGAATCTGTTGTTTCTTAAGCATGTTTCATTGAAAAATGAAATGTTGTGCAGGACATCCAAAATGGAAAATGATGCCAAGAACCATTTTTTTTCTCCTCCCATTTTTTGGATATTTGTGTTTTGGTTGGGACACCACACAATGTACAGATTTCTGGCAGATGTTGTGAGCTGCAAGATCAGGGAGTCCAATTAATGAACTCATGAATTGAGAACATCATGTATGTCCAGGCAGTTCAGTATTTGTGAGAGATGATAATTCATCAATTCTCATTGTCCATCTCGGGGATGTTTATCCAACGAAAGAGGCCATTTGGACCATCATGAAGGTGCTGGCTCTTCTGAGGAGCTACTCAGAGTCCCACCCCCCTTTTTTTTTTAAAACTCCTTTTCAAGGATTTATCTAAATCCCACTCACGGTTAATAAACTGACTGAAGCAACAAATACTGCAGTTAGTGGGAAGATGGTCGTATGAGTGGTAGTCGTATGAGTGATTACAATGGTTGTGTAATCCATGGGATAGGAAATCAAATCCCACCACGGGATCTGGTAGATATTAAATCCAATAAATAAATCTGGAGTTAAAAGCTATTCTGAGTCACAGTGACCACGAAACTATGATCAATTTGTCATAAAAGCCTATTTGGTTCACCAATTCCCTTTTAGGGAAGGAAATCTGCTGACTTTACCCAGTCTGGCCTATATGAGACTCCGGATGCATAATTTATCAAAGGAAACACCTATGCTGACATTGGAGGCAGTCCAGAGAAGGTTCAATTGGCTAATTCCAGGAATGGAGGGACTGGTTTACGAGGAGAGGTTAAGTAGGTTGGACCTTACTTGTTGGAATATTGATAAATGAAAGGTACAAAATTCTTAGGGCGGGGCTTGACCGGGGAGATGGGGAAAGGTTCTTTTCCATTGTGAGAGTGTCTAGGACCAGAGGGTATCATCTCAGATTAAGGGGTCACCCATTTAAAATAGATGTGGAAGAATTTCTTCTGAATGGAATTAATCTTGAATTCTCTACTGCTGTCAAGGCTGGGTCATTAAGTATACTGAAGGCTGAGACAGACTTTTAATCAGGAAGGGAATTGAGGATTATGGGGAAAAAGGCAGAAAGGTGGAGATAAGGCTTATCTGGTCAGCCACAATCTCATTGAAATGGCGGAGCAGACTTGATGGGCCAAATGTGCGATCAATGTGGTTGACTCTTAACTGTGCTTTCAAGTAGCCTAGAAATCCACTCAGTTCAAGGGCAGTTGGGGAACAGGCAACAAATGCTGGGGCCTTGCCAGTGACCCATCCCATGAATGAATAAATTCAGAAAGAAAATGTGCTCTAATTTCTGAGATGAAGGGAGTGGAGAGAGAAACCCGTTCAGTGGCTTGGCCAATGCTGACTGTCATTGGCACCAACAAGTCCAGAAAGTTCCTTTTCTTTGTCGCTTGGAAAGGCTACGCTGTGTGTGCAGCACCTGACTACATCTCCCCACCCCTGCCACCAGCAACTCGACTCCAACGCAAACCACTGCTAACCTGTCGAAGCCTGTACAGGAACGCCCTAAAGGCAGCACAAGCTTTCTGGTTGTGTTGCATGAGCTCTTTTCCAAGCCATCTGCCCTTCTGTGAATGAGCTGCATGTTATTGGGTGTTATTAAAACATGACCTTTGACCTTTCAATCACCTCACTGAGCCAAGGTAGGCCCCATAGAGTCTCTGAGGTATTTTCTACTCTTTTTTTGTCAAAGAAGCTAAATGTCAGTGTTGGTTTTCTTTTCAAGTGTTTTTCTTTTCCTTTTTCCAGCCTGTTTAAAGCAGCCAAGTCTGATCTTGTTCTTTTCCACCATTTGGATATTTCTCTCTGGTTTCTGCTTGAACTGAGTGGGATTGCCAGCTACCACTTCTGGAGGTTGCCGTGCATGCTTTCACCCTGCCACGGCTCACCCACAATGCCAGTCCTTTTGATGCCCAAGGCCAATCAGACAGCGGCCAATCAAATTGCTCTTTCTCCCTGTGTCTGACATTCTAACCAAAAAAAAGTTGATAAAAAATCTTTGGAAAGAGTGGCTTTTTTGGTTTTATTCATCCATGTAATGAGAGCATCTCCAGCTAGGCCAGTATTTATTGCCCATCCTTGATTGTCCAGAGGGTGGTTGAGAGTCAACCCCATTGCTGTGGGTCTGGAGTCACATGTCAGCCAGACCAGGTAAGGACGGCAATTTCCTTCCCTAAAAGACATTAGTGAAGCAGATGGGTTTCTCCAACCATTGAGAATGGACTTATGGTCATTATTACACTCTTAATTTCAGTTTGTTTTATTGAATTCAGTTTTCACCATCTGCCATGGCAGGATTCAAATCCAGGTCCCCAGAACATTACCTGGGTCTCTGATTAATAGTCCAGCGATAATATCACGAGGCCATCACCTCCCCGCGGGTTTGTCCCCAGGGTTGTTCAAAGCAGGTTCCTGAAAATAATTCTGTAATTCCTCAAGGCTTTGGGGCCTTCCTGGAGAGGTTGGCAACCCTGAGGTGTGATTGCCCATCGAGGCTGCACGGAGATTACCTGCCCATTCCATAGACTTGACCAGTGAGACACTGTCCCACAGTGTGTAGTGTGTTTATGGGGTATTATACCAAAGGCCTACACCTATGAGCTAGACACTGAGTCCATGTCCCACCAAAGCTGCTTAAAAACTTCCGATCTACTATCAACAATGCTGAATTACAAAATTCAGAATTTTGTAATCCTTGCATCCGCTTTATGAATGGCCTCCGGGGAGGCAGTCTGCCATCCTTACTTGGTTTGGCCGACTGAGACAGAGGAGGTCATTCAGCCTCTTCAGGCTACTCTGCTGATTTAACTAAACCATGAAGTTATGTTCTTACACCATCCCTGTCACCCTTGATATCTGGAAATCTATCTCTGTCTTGAACATACTCTGTGACTGAACCCTTCTAAGGCAGAGAATTCCAAAGATTTCTAGTCATCCGAGTGAAGAAATTCCCTCTTGTCTCAATTCCGAATAGCCCTGCCCCTTATCCCAAGCCTCTGTCTTCTGGGTCCCAACCCTCCCAGCCAGGAGACAATGATATCCTTTCTGCCAGGCCCTACATGAATTTTGTGTGCTTCAATATGACTCCAGACCTAGAGAAAAAGTGAGGTTGCCTCTTTTAATTGCTTTCTGTAATGACTCTCGATAAGGCAGCTTGCTTCTCTAGGGCATTTTGGGAGCGGGCAGTAAATGTTGGCTTTTGGTGTGGCCCAGATCTGACAGGTGAATGAAGAAAACGTACCCATTGATCTTGCTTCATTCATAATCACACAGAACAATGAATAGCAATGAACAAAAACAAGTCAAGCATAGGCTTTTTTTAAATATAAAGGTCACTGAGCATGAGCAGTACCAGATCAAAAGGATGGCGATTAAAATTATTGGAAAGTGATTGCAATGTTAATTGGATGATACAGTGGTGATAAGTCGGCCTGTACAGGGATTTAGCTTGGCTCTAGATTTGTTCAGTGGTGACGGGGGCTATTAACAGTAAAGAGCCAAGACTGAACGCCACCAAGGCCAAAAAGGTCAAGCAGAAAGACAGTGTTGAAAAAAGTCACCGGAGCCTTCAGATCTAATTGAGGTGTTCCAATTAAGAAATTGATGTGCTAAGTTAAAATTATTGCCTCTTGTTAAGGGTGGGGCTCCTGAATGAAGTGGGTATGACCATAACATTTGAGCCAGGTGGGGCTGGGAATCTCAGTCAGCACTTCTTCACACAGATTTGGGAAATCTGGAATTCGACATGCAATCCCACTTCCTACCCACCCCACAGAAAATAAATTGTCTACGTCATTTGGCGAATTCCAGACTGGATTCAGCAGGTTTTTGTTTGGGAAAGGGAATTGGTATAAACTGGTGACTGTAACTGAAGGTAACAAAGCTGGTCATAGGCACAAATAATCAGCCACCATCCGATTGAATAGGAGCAGGCTTGAGAGGCCAAATGGTCTCCTCTTGCTCCTGTTTCTCGTGATTTTGATATTTACATGAGGTGGGAATGTGACTGTGCAGCAACCAAGTACATTTCTTCTTCATGGGATGGGCAACAAATGGCCAGTGACATCCCTAGTTGCCCCCCCCCTTGAGAAGGTGGGGGTGAGCTGCCATATTGAACCGTTGCAGTCCATGTGCTGTAGGTTGACCCACAATGCCCTTAGGGAGGGAATTCCAGGATTTTGACCCAGCGACACTGAAGCACTGCTGAGTGTTGGTGTGGAGGGAATGAATGTCAAATGTCCCCATTATGGATGGGGTGCTGATGAAATAGACCAGGACCAGTGCCAGTAAAGTGGATGTTATGCCAGAGGACCATAGGGCTACACTCCCATTAGACAGATGACTGGTGGTTGTTTGACCGAGTGGTCACCATACCTCGGGTAAGAGGTGAGGTTGAGAAGGGATCTTCATGGTAACCTCTGCCAATGATGGAATTGAACCCCTGCTGTTAGCATCACTCTGCATTGTAAACCAGCCATCCAGCCAACTGAGCGAAAAATGTCAAACCTGTGAACTAGGCCGTCATCTATTTGGATTGCAAGACTGAAGGGAAGAAGAACAAAGCAAGCCTCACTATCCACTTGAGCAGGAAGATAGAAATAAAGAATTTAGACAAATCTGCTTTTGGTGAACTCCTGAACGTGTGCAGCGAAAGCTGTACCAAATAACCCACAGCTTATTAAAATGCAGTGTTCAGAATCAGAAAGCCATACTTTTAATCAAACTAGAACTGTTATCTTGTCCATGACCTCCTGTGAGCAGCTAGAACTGTGAATGATCTGAAATATCCTGCTAAACCAGTTCACTACAAGCGGAACGGCAATTAGAGATCAGGGCAACTTGAGAGGTCAGTTTGGACTGGGAGTGAGGTGGGGAAGGTAATGGCTAAAGAATCGGGTGAGGAGAATTTCAAATGTATCCACTCAGGATTTTGAACACTTATGTATTTGATGATTCGTTGCTTGTCCAGATGATTGAACAATCAGGGAGGAGTTGGGAGGGAATAGATAGGGTCAACCACTCTGAGACCAAGGTACTGAAATAAAAAAGCTGGAGAAACTCTGCAGGCTTGTCAGCATCCATGGGGGGAGAGAGAGAGAAACTGAGTTACTGTTTCAGGTCTGATATGACTCCTCTTCAGAAAAGAGACTAAAGCGAGTGTGGTGACATGACCACTATCATTGTTGTTAAAACCCATCTGTTCACTAACATTCTTCAGGGAAGGAAATCTGCTATCCTCACCTGGTCTAGCCTACTTGTGACTCCAAACCCACAGCGATGTGGTTGAGTCTTAATTGCCCTCAAATGGCAGGGCAAGCCACTCAGTTCAAGGGATAATTGGGGGATGGGCAACAAGTACTGACTCTTCCAGTGACGCCCACATCCAAGAAAGATTTGTTTTTTAAAAACCCACAGGATTTTCCAGAATTGGCTTGAATGGTTGCTTCAGCCTGCCACTAGTTTTTCATTTCAGCAAGGACTTTTATATTCCTCTGATACAGTGGAGACAGTATTATGGGTGCTCCTTTAACAAGATTGGGTCATGGCACCGCTACAGAACTGGCTTACATGAGGAAAAGGTTACCTTGCAAATGTTGCAAGTGGCACAGTGCTAATCTCCTTTCCTCTGCGTCAGAAGGCCTGGGTTCAAGTCCCACTTGTTCTCGAGATGTCCCATAATATTTTTGAAGAAGTTGATTAAAAAACATAAGTTTGTTTGAATCTATTAAAAAATGAGGTGATGCATTTTGGGAGGTCTAACAGGGCAGGGGATGGGATCAGAAGGATCTTGATATGTATTCACAGATCTTCGAAGACAGCAGGACAGGATAAGACAGTTAAGGTGGCATATGGGATACTTGCTTTTATTTGTCAAAGCACTGAATACAAGAGCAAGGAGGTTATAATGGAGCTGTATATAATGCTAGTTAAGCTGCAGCTGGAGTATCGTCTGCAGTTCTGGTCACTGTGCTATAGGAAGGAGGTGATTCACTGGGGTGGAAAGTTTCAGCTCTGAAGGAAAACTAGATTGGCTGGGGTTGTTTTCCTTTCAAGCAGAGAAGGTTTAGAGGGGTATCTGACTGAGGTGTAGTAAGTTGAGGGTCATAGACAGGGAAAAGCTTATCCCCTTGAGAGATAAATAACTAGGGGACAGAGTTTTAAGAGCTGAAAATGTACTGCTGGAAAAGCGCAGCAGGTCAGGCAGCATCCAAGGAGCAGGAGAATCGACGTTTCGGGCATGAGCCCTTCAGGAATTTCCTGAAGTTTCCTGAAGAAGGGCTCATGCCCAAAACGTCGATTCTCCTGCTCCTTGGATGCTGCCTGACCTGCTGCGCTTTTCCAGCAACACATTTTCAGCTCTGATCTCCAGCATCTGCAGACCTCACTTTCTCCCGGCACAGTTTTAAGGTAAAGATAAGGAGATTTAGAGGGGATTTGGGAAAAGTAAAATGCACCCAGAAGGACTTGGATATCTCAAATTAATTGCCTGAAAGTGTGATGGATGCAGGAACTCTTTAAACATTCCTTAAATGTCTTGAGTTCTAAGGGTGATGCTGGATGATGTTAAAGAGATGGAAATAAGCATCCTCACGAATGGGACAAATGAGTTTGTTTGAAGTGATCTTCAGGGAGCCAGTTTTCTGATTAACATCCACGGTGTGCTGCTCTATCTAGTGAGTTTAAAAAAGTATTTAGGTGACCATTTGAAAATCCTCACATACAAGGCTCCAGGCTGAGTGCTGGAAAATGGGACTCTAATAGATAAATGTTTGATGACAATGGGCCGAAGAACCACTTTGTGTTCTACAAACTCTTTATAAAGAACTGCCTGTCCGAAGCCTGGATCAATTTTAAATTGGACAGTCGATGGCTTGGAGGGAGCTTCAAAAGACGTGGATAAATATGGTTTGTTCAGGGGGGAGAAAAGAAGAGTGGTTCATGAATGCTTTGAAAGGTTGGTGTTTTTTTTTAAAAGGGCCCACTCGTTGGCCTGCTGGGGAGGCGGCTGGCACTGAAAGTTGCTGATTGAGCTGTCGTTATTGTGTGGGCCGTGTAACAGACAAGCAAGCACGCACAGAAAACCTTTTAGTGATCGTTCAGCTGTAAAAGGCCGAGGATAATCACAGCACAAAAACCAACAACTGCTCGTGTCAAAGGTTAGCGCAGACAAAGGACACCCTTGAAAACCCCAAGTGACCCCGGTTGCAGAAACAGGAAATAGTCCGTGGCCTCTGCTGTTTGTTTAACATTGGTCTGGTGATCCCTTACCACTGGAACCTTTTAATTACCCTCTCCTTCGAAAAGAAAGAGTTGCCCAATTAAAGGGGCACTGACTTTGGGACAAAAATAATATCTCCAAACATGCTTCCATAAAGGCAGGCAATCAGCATGATTCTCCGCCTTTTTTTGTTCCAAACACAAAAGAACTTGTCAAACTCCCTGCCACCACCCCCAACCCCCATCCCGATTTGCAGCTCCCCTTTAAGTGAAGCATCGGTACTGGGTTAAATATTATACCTACTTTTGAGAATTAATTTGCATCTGAGTTTGTCACCTGGAAGGGAATTTCTTGATTATTAAAAGCTGGATGTGGAAACCTTCTTCGTGTTCCCAAATCCAATTTGTAAGACATCAACGTTGTTCAATCAAGTGGGTGAATGTAAATGCTCAGTCAGGTTTGTTTCTTCTCTTCCATTGACACTAACTTGAATATTGCGTAACGAATAAAAACAAACTGCACACTATTACACAATTCAAGATATCCTTGTTGATCTTTAGCAGACAATGGCACAGAATTCTGCAAGTAGATGCCTGGGATTTACGTTTACTTATTAAACCATCCACCAGCGTACGAAGAAATAGCTTGGAATGCTGCAGGATTCGAAGCCCACTTTCTGGAAGTGTGCGAGTGTGATTTTAGAATGAGAGGTAACTTGGCTGAAACAGATATGATTCTTAGCGGACTTGACGGAGGACATGAGGAGAGGTCGTTTCTCCCTTGTGGGAGAATATCAGATTATCTCAAAATAAGGGGTCGCCCATTTAAGCCAGATGAGGAATTTCTTTTGTTTGGGGGGGGGGGGGTAATGAATCTGTGGAATTCTTTACTGTAGAGGGCCCTTGAGGCTGAGTCATTTAGTATATTCAAGACTGAGGTAGATGTTGAATCAGGAAGGGAACCAAAGGTTATGGGGAAAAGGCAAAAAAGTGGGATTGAAGATCATTAGATCAGCCATGATCTCATTGAATGGTGAAGCATTCCGCTCCTGTGCGTTATGGTGCAGACTAGCACGTTGTTGCAGTCTGTCAGGGCTTTGAACCTGCATTCCCTCTGATTTTCTTACTGTCTGCATGAGCCACTGGGGGTCCGTGACAGTAACTTCCAGAATTGGATGTCAGTGCTACTATGGGTGTTCTCAACACTGATCAACATTGGAGAGGCTGTGCACGTGCCCAGCTGCATCGCTTGGTTGGGGGATGGGGTGGGGCAGCATTGCTCCTTTGAAGAGAGAGCTCTTCTTAATAACATGGTCACAACATGTGTCAAATTGCTCTTGTTCCTCTTCCAGGTTTAAGCCAATGCAAAAGAAGGCCATCCTGCCCATCAAACTCATGTTTGCTCTCTTGTAGAGCAGTCCACTCCGTTTATTCCCCACTCTGTGTGGAAGCGATAACCTGGTGGTATTATCATTTAGACCATTCATCCAGAGACCCACGTAATGTTCTGAGGAGTTTGAATCCTGCCAGCAGATGGTGGAATTTTAATTAAAAATCTGGATTATTTGTCTAATGATGACCATGAAACCGTTGGGGCGGGGGGGGGGGGGGGGGGAATAACCCACTTGGTTCACAAATGCTCTTCAGGGAAGGAAATCTGCTGTCTTTGTATGGCCTACGCATAAATCCAAATGTATAATAATATGGTTGACTCTTATCTGCTCTCTGGGCAATATATGGCAGTCCAGCTAGCACCGTGCAGCCTCCCACCACCGTACTGTTGGCCCAGAACCTGTCTCTGAATACTGTCTACTTGCCCTATGCCATCAGTGAATGGGACTGCCTTTCTTTGCTTACTCTTACAAAGCTGAAACTAAGGGAGTTCTGCCTGTTGGAAACACCACCGTCCACTCCTGTGGTTGGCAGGGTGTTCAACTTCCCATAGCAACCATTTGATAGGGAGTTTGAGAAATTCTCTTGTGGTCCCAGCCTTGCAACTTCAGCCACCACCAGAACATACTGGTCAGACATTCTGGGGGGGCACAGAAAATAGGATGGGTACCCAGCTTCCTCATAGAATCCCTACAGTGTGGAAGCAGGCCATTCGGCCCATCAAGTTGTTTTCGATCCTCTGAAGAGCCACCCACACCCACCCCATCACCCTGCATTTCCTATGGTTAACCCACCTAGCCTGCACATCATGGGGCAATTTAGCACATCAAATTCACCTAACCTGCACATCTTTGGACCGTGGGAGGAAAGCCAAAACACCCAGAGCAAACCCGTACAGACGGTCACCTGAGGCTGGGATTGAACTCTGGTACCTGGTGCTGTGAGGCAGCAGTGCTAACCACTGAACCAACATGTCCCCATAATGTGCTTGTAGTTTTCTAAGTGTTAGCTCCAAAGAATCCATTTCTTATTGAGACAATTAGCCAAACCTTACCTGTCCCATAACCCTCAACTTGGCTCACGCCAGGGAGCCATTGGTTATAATGCCCTGCCCATTACTGCCCTCAGGCTGTGAGGTAGGCTTCTCCTCAAGTCTGTGGGTAGGCTGCTGACTTTCCTTGGAGAGGCAGTTTAATTCTGCCCTTCCTCACCACCCCCACCAAAAATAGTCTGTCCTTCTAAGTGCCCCTCTAAAGCAGGGGAGAAAATATCCCTGCAACAAGGCCATACAAACCAGAATGGATGAGAGTCATGTTCCGAGAGAAACTAATTCCGAGGGAGGATAGAATAAAGGCAGATGAGGCATCACATTTTGTAGTTGGGGGGAGAAAGAACTCTCTCCCTCCGAGCTGCTTTTCTCCTTCAAAAGGGTTGGTGTACTTTATCTGCTTGGAATGTTTTGAACGATGCTATGCTGTGAAGGTCAGGTTATAAAACACCAGAGTATAAAATCAGGTGCTCCATTTAACAGTGCTTCCTACGCAGCGAGACAAAGCAACATGTGAGGAGAGCGTAGACAAAATAGATTGTCTATACAGCCTACACCCTTGTGTTTTGCTGTTTCACTGTTGTCCTCACTATTTGTTCTCTCCCAACTACCATCAAAACAAGATTCTCTGGCTATTACCATAGCGCTGTTTGAGAGAGCTTTCTGTGCACAAATTGGCTGCCAGCTTTGTAACATTGCTACATTGACTATGCTTTTAAAAAAAAAGCCTCTTACACTCTAAAGTGCATTATGGGTGTCTTAAGATAGTGCGCCTGCTTAATGTGGGCCATGTCTGGCATGCCAGTTTGGTGCCATCTGGCTCATTTATTTGGAAGCAGGTTAGGACCTTGGAAGAGCTCCCAGGATCCAACTGTCTGTCTCCATTTAAAAAAAAATACGAGGTTGGAAGAATAGAAGTGCTGAATATTATTCAAATGGGGAAGACTGCAGAAAGCTACAGAATTGCCCTTAGTGTTCAGGGATGTGTAGGTTAGGTACATTAGACATGGGAAATGTAGGGCTACAGGGAAAGGGTAGGGGGAAATGGGTCTGGGTGGGATGCTCTTCGGAGATTTGGTGTGGATTTGTTGGGCCAAATGGCCTGTTTCCACACTGAAGGGGTTCTCTCAAGAGAACAGTGACTTGGGAGTCCTCAACACGAATTGCAAAAAAAACTAGCATCCAAATTCTGCAGGTAGAAGGATAGGCAAATGGAATGCTGGTCTTTCTTTCAAAGGGAATGGAGTATAAAAGTTGGGAGAATTTGCTAAAATTATACAAAGTACCAGTCAGGCCACAGCTGGAATACTGTGAACAGTTTTGGGCCCTTTATCCAAGGAAAGATAGACTGGCATCACAGGTGGTCCAGAGAAGGTTCACTTGGCTGTTAACAAGTATGGAGGGACTGTCTGATGAGGAGAGGTTGAGTAGGTTAGGTCTGTACTCACGAGTTTAGAAAAATGAGAGGTGACCTTGTTGAATTCCAAGATTCTTGGGGGAGTTGACAGGTTAGATGTGGAGGGGTTATTTCCCCTTGTGAGATTGTCTAGAAACAGAGGCCATCATCTCAGAATAAGGGGTCGCCCATTTAAGACTGAGATGAGGAGGAATTTCTTCTAAGGATTGTGAATCTGTGGAAATGTTTACTGCAGAGGGCTGTTGAGGCTGAGTCATTGATTGTATTCAAGGCTGAGAGATTTTGTTTTACTCTGTAAGGGATTGGAGAGTCATGGAGTAAAGACAGGAAAGTGGAGTTGATCTCATTGAAAGGTGGAGCAGACTCGATGGACTGAATGGTCTACTCCTACATCTTATGGTCTAACCTGTGGAGTCTCCTGTTGCTAGAGAGACTGCAGCACTTTTGAGGTCTTTCCTGACTACTTAGCCACTGCTGCAGCTGCAGGCTGCCCAGTGGAGGGATGGGGGTGTTCCACTGTGCAATGACGTTTCAGTCATGAGACAAATTTTTAAATTTTAAGACTTTGATACATTACGAAGAGGTCATCTCAAGATGGAGGCCCTGCGCCTTCCTCCCCTGCTGAGGGTGTGTCTTGTGATGAAGGTTACCTCTCACCCTGGCCAAGGGGGTCTCAAAATGGAGGCCCTCTTGGGCATGTCTCAAGATGGAGGCACCCATCTCTGTCTTACCTGAGCTTCATGCTGTTGGTTCTTCAAGCTGGAGAGCCTCCTATTGGCCCCATACTCAAGAGCCTGTCCACCACCTTTAACCGGATAGTGCGCCAGGCCTCTGGCCATTCATTGCTAGGTGATTGATCCTGATAAGTTGGTAGTGCCAACGTGCGTTATCATAGAGACCTCAGGAAGCTCCCAATTCTATTCTGCCCTCCATCTGATTTGAATTTTGTTTATTATTTTCGACTGCTATACCTACCTCCTTGTCCATGCTAATCATCCTCCCTATTTAACCAGTGAGACATGCCAACAAGATCCCTTTCTACAATCAAAACAACAAAAAAATCTCCCAATCACCTTTTGTAATCTCTGTAGTGCCTATTTTTTTGGCCATTGCTGATTTTTATGAATATTTTAAGTGAGAGCTAAATGTCGATGCCTTCACAGGGATCGACCTGCTGAATGTTAAATTTACAGCTGGAACGATGCTGGATTAACCTTGAGTTGCTCAGTATCGTGTCATTCCAGTTCGATTACATTTTGTGCAGTGAAACACATTCAGCAGGTCACTCTTTCTGAACTGCCTCCTCCTTTAATGAGGGTCCGGTCAAGTCAAGAATGATTATCTGAGCTCAAATGACCGACTGCCTTGAAAGTTCAAGCCTAATCTGGTTGGGGTTTGAGCAGGGCCTTTCCCACAGTGACTTGTCTCCTGTGGTTTGTGGAACCCTGCTTTTGTGAATGCTTTGACTTCAAAGCTTTTGGCAAGGTTTGGAACAAAGTATTTGAACTCCGTGAATCGCTACAGTGTGGAAACAGGCCATTTGGCCCTTCGAGTCCATACTGCCTTTCTGAAGAGCATCCCACCTAGACACTCCCTATCCCTGTAATCCTGCATTTGCCATGGCTAATCCACCTAACCTACACATCTCTGAACACTATGGGCAATTTAGCATGGCCAATCCACCTAACCTGCATATCTTTGGATTGTGGGAGGAAACCCACGCAGACACAGGGAGAACGTGCAAACATACAACAGTTGTCTGAGGGTGAAATCAAACTTGGGGTCCTTGATGCTGTGAGGCAGCAGTGCTAACCACTGAGCTACTAATTAATGACTAATTAATTCTTTCTGCCAAAGTAGTGTTCCCACTTAATTTAACTTCCCTCATTGGCTTATGCCTCAATCTCATTTTCCACTGGTTCAGTTTCCCCTAAGTTCAATTTTTCTCCAGCACACTGCCCTCATCCATTTGATATACAACACCATCCACTCTTCAGTTTCTGATTCCACATCACATCTCAAATATCCTGCAAATAACTTTGGACACAGCTGCCAAAGGAAAGCCTGAAATGGGCAAACTGAGCTACTGAATCATAGTCGGTATTCATGTAATAATGGCATAGGGCTGTACTCTCATTCGAGGGATATGACCAGGGGTGATATAACCTGAGGGTCACTGCGCCTCAGGTGAGGGGAGAGGTTTAGAAGGAGAATCCTTTCTGGTAATCTCAGCCAGTGTATGAATTAAACCCATGCTGTTGGCGTCACTCTGCATCATAAATCAGCAGTCCAGTCAACTTAGCAAGCCAACTCCAAAGGTAATAAGGTGGTCAAAAAGAATTAGGGCATTTATCCCTGAAGGAATGGGTAATAAAGAAGGAAAAACCTGTTGCAACTGCAGTTTATTGGTGAGACCAAATCTGGAGTACTGTGTACAGTCTTGCTGTCCTTACTTGAGGAACTGTGTATTCAAGGTGAAGGTTCACTAGATTGATTCCAGAAATGAGAGGCTTGACTTTTGAAGAGAGATTGAGCATTTTAGACCTTTACTCCCTGGAGTTTAGAAGAATGAGAGGAGATCTAACTGAGGTCTATAAAATGCTAAAGGCTATTGACAGAGGATGTTTCCTCATTTGGGGCAACCTAAAACAAGAGGTAATAGTTTTAGGATAAGGGGTAGCAAATTTAAAACAGATGAGAATTTTCTTTTCTGAAAGGGTCATGAATCTCTGGAATTCACTGCCCCAGAGTATGATGGATGCCAGGACATTGAATAAATTCAAGCAGGAGACTGATTTTTAATGAGTAACATGTTGGAAGGTTTATGGAAAATGGGCAGAAAATTGGAGATGAGATCAGCTCTGATTGTATTATATGGGGGAGAAGGAACAAGGGGCTGAATGGCCTACTCTTGCTCCCAGTTCTCAGGTTCTATTTGGGATGAAGTTCCTCATCTTGGGAGCTTAATGAAAACTGGATCAAACCAGTAAAGAAAGGGAATGGGAATGATAAGGGGAGAATGATTTTATTTAGAAGCAGTACATTAATGTTATTAGACATAAGTGCGTACCTCACGTATTAATTACTTCCTCCCTCTCACCGGCTCCCTGTGAGTTTGTCAAACTTCAGGTGAAGAAAGTTTCAGATTTTGTATGTACGCCAATGGTTTAAGAAAATGGGGGCCAGAAAGTGAAGCTGATAAAGTGATAGGTGGCACAATGTTGCACTGGAGGTTTCCTATCAGACTGACATTTCTATCACAAATAGCAATCAGTGATTATATTAACCAGGCAGGTGTGGGACCATTAATTCTCTTGTCAGTTAAGATTTCCATCTGTCAGCTTTCTGTCCCAAGATCAATAGAAGGCTGGCAGAGTCCCAATTGATGATGCACCTCCATTCATTTGGCTCCCAGCAGACTTGGTGCCACCACTGGTTGGAAGGGCCAAGCAATGGCAGAATCAACAAGACAGTTCATAGAATTATAGAATCCCTGCAGTGCAGAAACAGGCTATTTGGCCCAACAAATCCACATTGACCATCTGAAGAGTATCCCACCCAGACCTATTACCCCTACCCCATTGCTCCACATTTCCCCTCACTAATGCGCCTAGCCTAGGCATTCCTGAACACTACAGTCAATTTTTAGCTTGGCCAATTCACCTAACCTGCACCTCTTTGGACTGTGGGAGGAAACTGGAGCACCCGGAGGAAACCCACACAGACACTGGGAGAATGTGCAAACTCCACACAAGACAAGCACCCGAGGCTGGAATTGAACTTTGGGTCCCTGGCACTGTGAAGTAGCAATGCTAACCACGGAGACACTATGTTTCCCAGTTGTTTGTGGACCAGACGAGAAGAAAACAGCTATATTGGGTTGTTGGTGAGGGGATTGAATGGGACGATAAAGAGAGAATATTATCTTCCCAACTAGAGGACACCCAAAGTGTTTTATAGTCCTGGGCACACTTTTCAAGTGTAGTCGCTATTGTCATGGAGCAACCGCTTTGCACGCAGCAAGATCCCACAAAAAGCAATGTGTCAATGACCAGATCACCTGTTTTAGGAAGTTGAGGGATTAATAATGGTTAGGGTCCTGGGAGAGCTCCACTGCTCCCCACCGTGGGATCCTCTTGGTGACGAAGCAGATGGGGGTGGGGGAGGTGGGTTCATTGTTTAGCACCTCCTGTGAAGGTTGGCACTTCTGGTGGCGCAGGAGTGTGGTGTGGGTAATTTGCTCCAAACTCTGCAGTGGGGTTGTGAACCGATTAAACCTTCCGATCTGTTGAGAGCAGTGCCAACTGAGCCATTACACAGTGGGCTCTTGCACCTGTTGGCATTCACCACTGTAGCTGGCATAAGTGTTGTTTTGGCAGTGCTGCCATGTGAAATCTCACCCTTCTTTTCATAGACCAGTTGGATACAGTGACCGATCCCTGTGCTGTCAAAGTTGATTTGTGTGTGAGGTTTACAGTCTTCCAGGTCCATTTGAAAGGAAAAAGATTGGAGGAATCATCGCATTGTCAAACCTGGGTAACCGTTGACAACGTCCTTTAGCTTCGGTGTCGGGTCTAGACTCCGTCAATTTGTGTCTCCGAAAAAGACAGTGTAATCTTAAACTGTTCAATTGCACTCCTTTTAAAACATCCCACTGAACAGGAACAGCTTTCTATGCGTAAAGAAAAAGCTGACAGGAAACAAAGTAGGCATAATGGGTCATTTTCTAGATGGGAAAATGTCATTAGTAATTATGCCACAGGGATTGATGCTGGGCCTCGACTGTTCATTTGTACAAATTCCTTGGGTGAAGGGAGTGAAAGGTACAATTGCTAAGGTAGATAGGAACATAAATGTAAGGAGGGATGTAGATACATTAAGTGAGTCGGCAAAAATCTGGTAAATAGGTATAATGTAGAAAAAAATACATTTGTCTATTTTAGCAGAGAGTAAAAATGAAGCATGTTATTTAAATGGGGAGAGGTTGCAGAGTGTTGAGATGCTTGCTGACTGCGTATCCTTGATTCTCACCAGCAACTGCTCAGACCATTAGCTCTGAAGTCCCTCTCCAGACTTCCAACAAGTAATGGTAGTCACCTAGCAGTATTATCGTTGAACTGAATCCAGACACCCAGCTGATGTTCTAGGTGGACAGGTTTGAATCCCACCACAGCAGAGATTTGATTTGATAAACATCTGGAATTAAGTCTAACGATGACCCTGAATCCATTGTCAATTGTCAGGAAAAACTAATCTGGTTCACTAATGTCAGTTATATAAGGGTCTGGTGAGACCACATCTGGAGTACTGTGCAAGGTATGGGTCATGTTATTTAAGGAAGGATCTGAATGTGTTCAACTTCGCACAAGTAGTTCAAAGAAGTTTGACTAGAATAATACCTGGAATGTGTGGATTCCTTTATGAGGAAAGGCTGGATGTGGAAAAGAAGTTTCCTCTTGTGGGAGAATCTAGAATGTGGGGTCACTGTCTAAAAATAAGGGAGTGCCTAATTTAAAATGGTGTCAGGGAGAATTTGTTTCTCTCAGAAGTTTGGGAGCTCTTTAGAATTCCCTTCTTCAAAAGGCAGTGCAAGCAGAGTCCTTGAATATATTTTTAAAGCAGAGGTATTTGATAAATGTATGTGTGTTTGGTTGGGGGGGTTGAGGAGGAGGGTGGTTGAATGGTTATCAGAGGTGGTTGTGAATGTGGAGTTATGATCTAGCTGAATGGCATTCCACATTCAAAACCACTCACTGTGTCACGAGGTCATTTTTAATTTTAAAAATACCACCTTTGCTTGCTTTGCCATTCTGCAGAATGTGTCGACTTGTTTTAGATTCAGTGGCAGCCTTTGGAAGATTCGGTCAATAAATCAGAAAGACCTGAGCAGTTTCGAGCAGTGTGGGAGAACCTCGAACCGGAGGTCAGAGTTCAAAATTAAGGGGGTGCCTGTTTAAGTCAGAAATGAGGAAACTTTTTTTTTCTCTGAGAGTTGAATGTCTTTGGAATTCCCTTCTTCAAAAAGCAGTGGACGTAGAATCATTCAATATGTTTAAAAGCAGATGTAGATTCTTGATGACCGAGGGGCATGAAAGACTATCGGAGGATATGCAGGAATGTAGATATGAGATTAAAATCCGATCAGCCAAAATCTTATTGAATGGCAGAACAGGCTCGAAGGGCTAAGTGGCCTACTCTTGTTCCTTGTTTGTATGTTTATACGGGTCTGTGTCTATGGGAGAGCGGTGATCATAGAATGATCAAGTTGAACTTGCTTGGGGTTTCCATTATCACTAAAGACCAGGCGTCTTGATTTAAAGTTCAAAGAGAGGAGTGAGGAATTGAAACAGAGATTGAAGGGAGATGTTTGTCCAATGGAAGTCAAGGGAGCTTGTCGAAATGATTGGAATAGGCTGAATGTGGAAGACCGCCCCAAACTCGAACTGAACAAGCATTCAGAGGGACGAATGTGGGAACACATAGAAATGTGGTAAGAGGGACAAGAGAGACCACTTTGACCTGTTGGGTTCCAAGATCTCACCTGATCCCCTTGACACCATCACTGCAGTCACAAAGTTCCACCCCTGTAATACTGCCCCTGCTTCAACTCTTTGGCCGCTGAAACCCTCCTCAATGCCTCATTACACCCAGGCTTGGCTGTCCTACCACATTCTGGCTGGTTTCCCACATTTTAACCTCCATAACCTTGAGATTGTTCAAAACACTGCCGTCTGCATCTTAATTCCCAGTAAATCTCATTCCCCCAACACAATTGTAATGGCACAGACGTGGTAGTTATTGTGAGTGCAGACTTGATGGGCTGAAGGGCGCTGCATGACTCTAGATAGAGGCTATTCAGTCCATGTCTGCACCCGCTCTTCAAACCAGCATCATTCCCTAATGCCAATCTCCTGCATTTACACTGCACTCCATTTCTATCCAAATAACCATCCAATGGCTCATCCCTGATGAAGGGCTTATGCCCAAAACGTTGATTCTCCTGCTCCTTGGATGCTGCCTGACTTGCTATGCTTTTCCAGCACCATACTCTCAACTCTGATCTCCAGCATCTGCAGTCCTCCCTTTTCTCCTAAGCATCCAATGCCCCTCTTAAATGCTTCAGTTGGACCTGCATTTCCAGGCATTGTATTCCAGACCCGAAGTGCTTGCTGGGTGAGAAAGAGTTTTCTTTGCTACACATTTGCTTGTTGTGTAAAACATTTTTTAAAACACACTCTCTGCTTCTTGATCTGTTTCCAAGTGGGAACATATTCTCCCCATCCACTCTGTCCAAGCCCCTCATGATTTTGAAAACTTCTGTCAAAATCCCCTCATAGTTTTCCCTGGAAAGGAGATGGCTATCTCAATGTTTTACTCCAGCATTTGTTTTTAAAAATGACTGCTACAGCTAAAAGGTGACTACGGATATAAATTGAGGGAATGTCTGGCAGAGTCCTGTGTAGACTCTTGGAAAGTCCCACCTGTGCAGAGTCTAGGAAACTTCAAACAGAAACACTAACAGGGAAGAGATAACAAGAAGCCACATCCCTACTCCAGTAGTGAACTATCCACTGCAGACATGTTTGTGTGTTACCTTTCTAGGGATGTACTTTAAAAAATGTCTGGGTGTGTTGCTGCTCTGGTATATTAGTGTGTGGACTAGTGTGCTGTGAAGGTCACAGTTTGAGATTAGCCATTAAACACCCTGCACTGCAGGTGGAAAAAAAATGGAAAATATTTTCTCACTCTGAAAGCTTCCCAGTCATGCGTGATTGAAAGGAACCAGGACACATGAATTTCAGTCAACCTGCAAATAAGCCACTTACTCTTCATGAATTTACTCAAAGACTAATCTGTGTATCTTTTAATTTTTATTTCTTTGGGGAGGGTAGGGGTACGTGTGTTCTTCCTAATCTCTATTTGTGTTATGCATTACTATTTGGAGTATCCCATTGCCTGGTCACAATTGTAACACTGGGCTCCAAACTCCGCAATTCCCTCCCTCCATTGTGTCATCCCTCTCTGCCTCACTTTCCTCCTACAAGAAACTCCTTAAAACCAATCTCTTTGACCAAGCTTTTGGTCACCTGACCTAATATCTCCTTGGTACGGTTTGGTGTCATATTTTTAATGCTTTCTGGGGCTCCTGTGAAATGTTTTAGGGTTTTTCATGATCTTGAAGGCACCATGCAAATTGAAGTCGCTGTTCCAATGATTGGCTGCCAGGTAGCTCTGCTAGATGACCAGGATCCAAAAACGAAAAGGAACTTTTAAAATTTTGACTGGGTAATGTTAACAATTGGATCACACAATGCTAAGAAAAGTCCCTTTAAAGCTCAGTGCCAGTTGTGTGAATGGGAGCTCGTACTCTGGTGTGAATTCACAACCTTGTGGGAGGTGTTTAAGATCACCGCTTAAAAGCAGAAATACCTAGAAATACACAGATGCGTCATTATCTGAAAAGGAGAAAAGGTTAACCTGTTCTTTCCAGATATTAATGCATTTGCTGTTGTCCTTTTGCAGCACTGTTTTATTTTAGCCTTGTATTTTACTGGAAGAAAACTGTTGGGGAATAGAAATAGGAAACTGGGAATGTTTGACAGCTAAATGTTGGGGAATAGTCTAGGGTCAGATCTCCGTTTCCTTGGAGAGGGTGGGAGTGAGGTCCCTGTGGCTTTGTTGCCACAGACACGAACACAGACTCTCATCATCTCATCTTATCTTACCTCCCTGTGCCCAGCTCATCTCCCTTAGAAACAGTTCTATATTTGTCTCTCTCTTACTTCACCCAGCAGCATGGTTGTTCACTTTGCGAGTTTGGGTTGTGTATGTGGCTGCTTTTCTACACTCAACCCCCACCCTCAACCCCTCGCTGCTCCCTTCCCAACTCTCAGTCACGGACTCCTAACAAAATGTTCCCTGTCGGCATCCAAATAAAAGGACTGACGTGAAGGCCTGTAAAATGTCAGCTATAAACTTGGACATACATCTGTTGATTTCACTGAAGTCAACTGATGTCTCTCCAAGTGCATAGTTGACACTTTACAGACCCCTACCTCCCCCGGCTACAGGCAATCTATCGCGCAAGGAGAACGTGGTGCCTTTTTTCACGCGTTTAACCTGCTGTTGAAAGGGATAAAGGATGAGGTTTGCAAGCGCAGATAGCTTTGTACGTTTGCTTCCCAAATCCACCCACTGGCTTACATCGCCGTACATTTGGAAGTATTTAGCCAAAGCTGAGTTGCCAATGTTTTGACAGAAACTGAAACCGTCACGTTGCATTGAGAGGGGAGTCAAAAGTGTGGTCAATCCTATCAGCAACAAAGAGACTTTGTACCACTGTTGAGGTGAAGTGAAACGAGTACCTGGGGTAGGGCTAAATGCTTCCACCATCACCCCTCCCTGGGCAGAGGTCGTATTGGGGGGTCATCATGGTGGTGTGCCATTGCCCAGTCAACTGGTAAGCAAACATGGCTCACGTGACTGTTGAGTGTCAGTCTTTCCTTTGTCCCGTAGCCAACTCATTTTTAAATAACTTCTATAAAAATGTAGAAAGCTTTTTTTTCATAATTTCATACCTCAAGTCATTTTATGGTTTCCTCATAGCACGTCTAGGTGATTTAATCCAACATCTCGTGAGACATGGTTGATGACTTCAGCCATTTTTTTTTGCAGCGCCATGCAAACGTGTCTCCAAGCGATGGGTTTCATTCCAATTTCTCTCAAACCGTCACCCCAAGGTTTGGAGAATGACCGGTGAAATAACTCCAGAGGCTAGTATCCCATCACCAAGTCACCCTTTATTTACATGTGGAGAGTCCTTGACACTGATCCAGCTCCCTCAGAGCCAGCTCTCAAAGTGAGCAGAATCTCTGACCCTCCTGTTCATATCTGTCAGCCAAGGCTCCCTGATTGGACCTGGTTAACAGCCCAATCAGGGAACTCGGATTCTATGAGGTCCACCTGACTGACCTCATTCCAATCACTACATCCGCAGCCTGCTGTGGTAAAGCCATTGCCATGGTAAAGAGCACTTTGTTTCAGATTTAACAGAAACTTGTCATTTGTGTTGACACTGTTGCTACGTGTAACCTCCAGATGTCCCTTTTAAATCATAGTCTATGGGAATCATGACAGCCAGTCTCTGTGCAGCAAGACCCCAGTGAGCTAGCGACTAGATCGTCTGTTATTTCAAGGTATGAAGGATAATTATTGGTGAAAGCAAAAGGGCCTTTGTTTTATCATCTTATTTGAATGTAGCACCTCTGACAAGGCAGCACTCTCTCAAGACAGCACTAAAGTAGTCTTCCATGTCATCTCCCCAGCTGGTTGACTAGACCAACCTTTTTGGGGAACCAGGAAGTCCAAATGAGGTACTCCTCCTAGATGTACAGTCTCAGCTTGCCAACTCTGCCTTGCTTCCCTCACTGACCTCTCCCCATCCCTGGGTGCACACCACAAATGTACCCAATGGCCAAACTGACGTTGCACTTAGCCAAATTTCTCAAGACCCCAACCGATGTGCAGGGCTAGGCATCACCGATTGTCAGCTTTATAGAAATGAAGCATGAGGCCTAACTTCTGGTGAGTCTTCTCTGACCGCTTCAGGCAGTCCACATATTCCTAACCCCACCAGATATTCCTAGTAGTAGTAAGATTCAAACTGCCTGCAGACTATATAAAGGCAGCTGGGTATTATGGCCTTAAAGAGACAGATTACGTGTGAGCAATGGCACTCCTGTGTCTGTCCATGTAAAAACAGCATATTGTCAGATTTCCTGAGCACACATCCACAGGAGATCTACTCATTTACGAGGCAAAACAAAACTTCAGACTCTATGTGGGACAGATCTAAGAGCAACTGGTCTTTTGAAAGTTTTATCCTTTTTCACATTCCAGTTTTAATCTTGTTTGGCCCATGGGAGGGGGATGTCATCTGTGGAATGTGACTGGTGAGGGCTGAGTAACTGAGATGGTAATTTTAGAAGGAAATATTGGCACCTCCGAGAAGCATATCTGTTGCTCGAGGGGAATTTTTAACGTGCGATTCACTTTTTTTCAGTAGACTAACTTGAGGCGAGTATGAAGGCCCACACGAGTCTTTCCTATTGTCATTTCCCACGTTCTTTTGAGGAACAAATAGTATTACATTGAATATTTCTCAAATTCTAATTAGGCCGCAACTGGAGTGAAGGATTTTCTCTCCGAGGGGAGAGGGGGCGGGCGTAGAAGCTGGGATTGTTGGAGTGAAGGAGATTAATCAAGGTGTACGAGATTATGAGAAGGCTAAACAAAGCTGTTCTCTTTGGCTGACAAGGCAACGACTAGGGGGTCAAGGATTTCTGATTTTGGGTGCAAGGTGAGCTGAGGGCTGGAATGTGAAGGAGAACTATTTTACTGAGTGTATCCTGGAACCTGCTGTCTGGAAACTCAAATGGAGAATGATTTCCAAAACAAATTTGGCAGGCATCTGAGGGGAAGAAATGAACTACAATACAGGAATAGAGCCAGGAATGTGACTGACTGGGTGACTCTAGTGACGTGCTGACTGAACTCCTTCTGTACTTAAGAGTAAAGGTACCTTTCTTGGAGGAGAGAGCTCTTTGTTAACCTGTTGGAGCAAGCCTATGTTGCACATTCCTCTCCACGTGCTTGCTTGCGATTCTTTCTCTCCTTCCTTACCCTACCCTAGCACCAGTTTGCAATTCTGGACATTTCGAGGAAACCTCTTCACATTTAAAGGTGGAGGTGGGGAGTGTGTCAGATGAGCCTGGCTATTCCAGAATATTTGCTGATATAAATCCAGAACTTCCCTTAAAAAGTTGTCATGGCCTGGGGTTAGCTGTAAATCTGAAGACCAAGATTGGTGAGATTTTTGATCATTGCGGATATTAAAGAGGAATGAGAGAATTGAGATGCGGATTTGAATTGGAAAACTGGAAGAAACTCGACGGGCCTGGACGGCCTTCCCATGTTCACTAGTCTTTCAAATTCAAACTGCCTTTCCACACAAACACAGCCCAGTCCCGTAATCGTTTGAAAATCTTTGAAATCATCTCCAAGTCAATGCTTTTGTCGAGGAAGATGTCTCAATTTCCCTGATCTGTTGTATGTGATAGTTAAACATCCTGAAGCTAGGCAGCACTAAAGGTGACATGAGGATAAACTTGCTGTCTCACATAGAGAGGTTGGGGTCGGGATTGTGCTGCCGAAAGAGTGTGGGAGAAGCACTTTCAATTCTTAGAAGAGAACTGGAAACTTCTCTAAATTGAAAAGGTTTGCAGAACTATGGGGAATAGGTGGAGGCATACAGAGTGGTGTGTTGCTCTTGTAGAGAAAGCCAGGACAGACACAAGGGCTATCATGAGCAGGACGGATCAAATGGAGCCAATTGCCAACCAATCGGTCTACCCTCAATCATCAGTGTGGTGATAGAGGTGTCATCAATAGTGCTAACAAGCACTGTTCTGGTCGCCCTGCTATAGAAAGGATATTGTTAGAAAGGATGCAAAAATGATTTACTGGGATATTGCCAAGACTGGAGGGTTTGAGCTATAAGGATAGGCTAGGACTTTATTCACGGAAGTGTCGGAGGTTGAGTGATGACCTATAGAAGTTTATAAAATGATGAGGTGCACAGATCAGGTAAATGACAAGTGTCTTTTTCCAAGGGTGGGGCATTCAAAACTGGGGAGTGTATTTTTAAGGTGAGAGGAGAAAGATTTAAAAGGGACCTGATGGGCAACTTTTTCACAGAGGGTGGTTTGTATGTGGAATGAACTGAAAATGTGTTGCTGGAAAAGCCCAGCAGGTCAGGCAGCATCCAAGGAGCAGGAGAATCGACGTTTCGGGCATGAGCCCTTCAGGAATGAGGAAGTGTGCCAGCAGGCTAAGATAAAAGGTAGAGGGGAGGGGCGTTGGAAATGCAATAGGTGGAAGGTGGTTAAGGTGAGGGTGATATGCCGGAGTGGGGATGTGGGCGGAGAGGTCAGGAAGAAGACTGAAGGTTAGGAAGGTGGTGCTGAGTTCGAGGGTTGGGACTGAGACAAGGTGGGGGGAGGGGAAATGAGGAAACTGGAGAAATCTGAGTTCATCCCTTGTGGTTGGAGGGTTCCTAGGTGGAAGATGAGGCGCTCTTCCTCCAGCTGTCGTGTTGCTATGGTCTGGCGATGGAGGAGTCCAAGGACCTGCATGACCTTGGTGGAGTGGGAGGGGGAGTTGAAGTGTTAAGCCACAGGGTGGTTGGGTTGGTTGGTCCGGGTGTCCCAGAGGTGTTCTCTGAAACGTTCTGCAAGTAGGCGGCCTGTCTCCCCAATATAGAGAAGGCCATATCGGGTGCAGCGGATGCAGTAAATGATGTGTGTGGAGGTGCAGGTGAATTTGTGTTGCCAGACCATAACAACACGACGGCTGGAGGAGGAGCGCCTCATCTTCTGCCTAGGAACCCTCCAACCACAAGGGATGAACTCAGATTTCTCCAGTTTCCTCATTTCCCCTCCCCCCACCTTGTCTCAGTCCCAACCCTCGAACTCAGCACCGCCCTCCTAACCTGCAATCTTCTTCCTGACCTCTCCGCCCCCACCCCACTCCGGCCTATCACTCTCACCATTAACCTCCTTCCACCTATTGCATTTCCAACACCCCTCCCCCAAGTCCCTCCTCTCTATCTTTCATCTTAGCCTGCTTGGCACACACTCCTCATTCCTGAAGAAGGGCTCATGCCCGAAACGTCGAATCTCCTGCTCCTTGGATGCTGCCTGACCTGCGCTTTTCCAGCAACACATTTTCAGCTCTGATCTCCAGCATCTGCAGACCTCACTTTCTCCTTGTGGAATGAACTGCTAAAGGAAGTGGTAGATGCAGGTACAGTTATAACACTTAATAGACATTTGATAGGTGCTTGAATAGGAGAGGTTTAGAGGGATATGGGCCCAATGCAGAAGGTGGGGTTAGTTTAATTTGGAAAACTGGTTGGCATGGATGAGTTGGACTAAAATATCTGTTTCCATGCGATGTGACTCTGTCTTCTTTCTGTGCTGTAAACCTTCCAGGGCTTTCTAATTCTTCCCATGTCATCATCTTCAATCTTTCTCTGGTGGGGGAGGGGAGGAGAGGGGGCTGTATATCACTCTACCCAACTTCTGAGGTAACTTTTTTCAAATTTTCTGAATGTCTATGTACTGTATACAGTATAGCTGAGACGTGACTTTCTTTTCCAGAAACCATGGTGGATTCAGGTGCCATTCAACTCATGTCTGATGTGGATTGAACATCACCAGTTCTGTCCAGGGTCATTTCAACTCTGCCCTCTTAATTTTCTAGCATCTAAAGTTAAGCAAATGGACAGAGAATCTCGCAGGTTCAATTCCTTGCCTGTTATTCTATCGCACTCCTGACTTGAACCTTGTAGATGGTGAACAGGCTTTGGGGAGTCAGGAAGAGAGTTATTTGCTGCAGATCTCTAGCCTCTGACCTGTTCTTGTAGTAACTGTGTTTGCATGGTGAGTCCAAAGAAAATTTACAGTCCAGGAACAGGCCCTTCGGCCCTCCAAGCCTGTGTGATCCAAATGTACTGTCTAAACCTGTCGGTCAATTCCTAAGCATCTGTGTCCCTCTGCTCCCCACCTACTCATGCATCTGTCTAGACACATCTTAAATGAATCTAGCGTGCCTGCCTCTACCACCTCTGCTGGCAATGCGTTCCAAACGCCCACCACCCTCTGTGTCAAGTACTTGCCATGTGTATCTGCCTTAAACTTTCCACCTCTCACTTTGAAAGCATGACCTCTCGTAATTGAATCCTTCACCCTGGGAAAAAGCTGGTCTCTATCCACCTTGTCTATACCCTTCATGATTTTGTAAACCTCAACCAGGTTTCCCCCCCCCCCCCCCATAATCTCCATTTTTCTAATGAAAATAAACCTAACCTACTCAATCTCTCTTCATAGCTAGCACCTTCCATACCAGGCAACATCCTCGTAAACCTTCTCTGCACCCTCTCTATATTGTCCACACCCTTTTGGTAATGTGGCGACCAGAACTGTACACAGTATTTTAAAAGCAGCCGAGCCAATGTCTTGTACAATTTTAACATGACTTGCCAGCTCTTATACTCAATACCCCGTCTAATGAAGGCAAACATACTATATGCCTTCCTGACCACTCTATCCATCTGTGCAGCAAACTTCAGGGTACAATGGACCTGCACTCCCAGATCTCTCTGCCCATCAACTTTTCCCAAGGCTCTTTCGTTCATTGTATATTTTGCTCTAGAATTAGTCTTGCCTAAATGCGTCACCTCACATTTGTTGAGTTTCTCGTCCGTGGTATCTCCCAGGATGTTGATGGAGTTCCAACAGATTGATAGTACAGCAGTTGGCCCAAATGCAGGAACTAGGAGCAAGTCCGTTTCTAGTTAATGGTAACCTCCAGGCTACATTTTCCCTCACTTTTTCTTGTGCTGACATTCATATGCAGAAGTGAATGCGTCAGCATGGCAATCAGCATGTGTGGGATCACTGAGTGGCTGTGTGGAAGCAGATTAGAAGGAATGTTCCCCTTTGGACGTTGATCGTGATGGTAACACTGTTGCACATCAAGGGGCAATAGTTCGATTGTCTTGTTGGGGAGGTGTTGGCCTGCTGGTATTATCACAGAATCCATACAGTGTGGAAGCAGGCCGTTCGGCCCATCGAGTGCATACTGATTGTCCAAAGAGCGTCCCACCCAGACTCACCCTCTTACACTTTCCCTATAACCCTGCATTTCCCATTGCTAATCCACCTGGCCTGCACATCTTTGGACTGTGGGAGGGTTCGATTCCAGCCTCGGGCAGCTGACTGTGTGGAGTTTGCACGTTCTCCCCGTGTCTGCGTGGGTTTCTTCCGGGTACTCTGGTTTCTTCCCACAATTCAAAAGATGTGCACATCAGGTGAACTGGCCGTGTTAAATTGTCCGTAGAGTTCGGTGCATTAGGCAGGGGTAAATATAGGTTTGGGGTGGGTTATTCTTCGGAGGGTCGGTGTGGACTTGTTGAGCTGAGGGGCCTGTTTCCATACTGTAGGGAATCTAATCTTAAAAAGAGTCTAATGATGACTATGAATCCATTGCCAATTGTCAGGAAAGACCTATCTGATTCACTATAATATCCTTTAGGGAAGGACATGTTTGTGCTTACCTGGTCTGGCCTACATGTGACTCCAGGCCCATAGCAATTTGAATGACTCTCAACTGCCCTCTGGGCAATTAGGGATGGGCAATAAATGCTGGCCCAGCCTGAGATATCCACAGCCCATAAATGACTGAAAAAAAATGGTCATTGCCCGGCATTTGTGTTTGCCCTGTAATGCCTTTTAACAGCATTATAGGGACATTTATCTCGATCAGAGTCCTAACACAACTGATTATAAATTGTAATGGTAATCAATTAAAGAGAAATGGTGGCATTGTGGTAATCTCAGTGCATTAATAATCCAGAACCCCAGACTAACTTTCTGGGGACCTGGGTTTGAATCCCTCCATGGCAGATGGTGGAATCTGAATTCAATAAAATTCTGGAATAAGAAGCTAGTCTAAAAGTGACATTTTCAATTGTTGTAAAACCCTATCTGATTCATTACTGTCTTTTGGGGAAGAAAATCTTACCTGGTCTGGTCTATGTGTGACTCCAAATCCACAGAATGGAACTGACTTTGAACTGCCCTCCAGGCAACTGGGATGAGTAATGAATGCAGGGTGCAGACACCAATGGGCCATTCTGTGAAAGAATTAAACAAAAGACTTTGTGACGACAGTTATGCAGAGTTTGCTTTTCAAATCACCTCATCACGTCAAGAAAGTTGCTGGCTCAAAGCAGGACTGAGGGAGTGCTGTGTTGCCAGGAGCATGGCCTTTCGGATTACCTTTTCAAGGCGTGGAAACGCTCCCCCAGTACCCCTGTGTTCCCCTCCCCCAACACGAGGTCTGTGAACTCTTCCCCTCTCCCCTCCGTCCCCACTCCCAATCTCCTGGTGCAAGGCCTGTGAACATTCCCCCTATTTGATTCCACATTACCCTCACAAGAGATGGCATGGTGAAAACGGTAAGCGTTGTATATTGACTGATCTATGTTCTTCTGCACTTAAAAGAGCCTGACCGATTAAGGTCACGTCAGGTGGGCTACCCTCTGCATTCTGCTGCTATGGTGTGGAATGGTAATGGGTCTGCATTCAGATAAGCAAGTTCTCAGGTAAAAGCAAAATAAACACACAGTGCAGCCTGCTTATTATCAAACCGGTTTGTGCTTGAATCCTGAAGATTGTAATAAAACACTATCCAGCATTCAGTGTCTGTCACCACACCCCTGATACGTGCGATAACATCAGTTCTGTCCACCTACCTGTTGGAGCTGATGTAGCCATGAAAACCTGGTTTTCCTCCTCCTATCTTACCCCAGGTCAGATGGATTTGCAAAGCAGGCCCAATTTCTTCTTCAGATCTGCCACAGACTGCCTCCTTTGCCTGCCCACTGCCTGTAAATGCCAGCAGCCGAGAGTCTTTAGGACTTAGCTCCCGAACCTGTATCTATTCCAGAGGTAGGTGCTAATGTATGCCTGACCTAGCAGAGCTCACTGCTCCGATCCAATGCTTTTTGAAAGACCTCACTTTGGGTTTAAACCTTCTGAATATAATGTGAGAAATGTGAGTTTGTGCACTTTGGCAGGAATAATAGAGATGCTGAATATTATTTAAATGGAGAAAGAGGGCTGAGAAATTTGGGAATCACAAAAGCTAGCATCCAAATTCAGTGGGTAATAAGGAAGGCAAATGGAATGTTGGCCTTTTAAACAAAGGGAATGGAGTTTAAATGTAGTAGGGTTTGCTAAAACTATATATCACACACTAGGAAGACCTCAGCTGGAATACTGTGAACAGTTTTGCGTTACCTGAGGAATGATATCGTGGCATTGAACGCTATCCAGAGAAAGTTCACTTGGTTGACTCTGGATATGGAGGGACTGTCTTATGAGAGATTGAGTAGGTTGAGCCTGTACTCATTGGAATTTGGAAGAATGAGAGGAGACTAGATTGAAACATACAGATTTTTAGAGAACTTGATGAGGTAGGTGTGGAAAGGTTGTTTCCCCTTGGAGGAAAGTTTAGAATATGGGGGTATCATCTCAGAATAAGGATTGTCCATTTAAGACCATGATGAGGAATTTTTTCTCTCCAAGGGTAATGAATCTGTGGAATTTTTTTTTACTAGAGGACTGTTGAGGCTGGGCTGTGAAGTATATTCAAGATTGAGATAGGGAATATCAGGAAGGGAATCAAAGGCTATTGGGGAAAAAGCAGCAGAGTGGAGTTGAGGATGATCAGATCAGCCATGATCTCATTTAGACAATAGGTGCAGGAGTAGGCCATTCTGCCCTTCGAGCCTGCACCATCATTCAATATGATCATGGCTGATCATCCTTAAGGCAGGAACAGGATACTGATTATCTCCATAACCCTTGATTCCACTATCCTTGAGCGCTCTATCCAACTCTTTCTTAAATGAATCCAGAGACTGGGCCTCCATTGCCCTCTGGGGCAGAGCTTTCCACACAGCCACCACTCTCTGGGTAAAAACGTTTCTCCTCATCTCTGTCCTAAATGGTCTACCCCGTATTTTTAAGCTGTGTCCTCTGGTTTGGCACTCACCCATCAGCGAAAATATGTTTCCTGCCTCCAGAGTATCCAATCCTTTGATAATCTTATATGTCTCAATCAGATCCCCTCTCAGTCTTCTAAACTCAAGGGTATACAAGCCCAGTCACTCCAGTCTTTCAGTGTAAGGTAATCCCGCCATTCCAGGAATTGACCTCGTGAACCTACGCTACACTCCCTCAATAGCTAGAATGTCTTTCCTCAAATTTGGAGACCAGAACTGCACACACTACTCCAGGTGTGGTCTCACCAGGGCCCTGTACAGCTGCAGAAGAACCTCTTTGCTTTTATACTCAATCCCTCTTGTTATGAAGGTCAGCATGCTATTAGCCTTCTTCACGACCTGCTGTACCTGCATGCTTACCTTCATTGACTGGTGTACAAGAACACCCAGATCTCTCTGTACTGCCCCTTTACCTAAATTGATTCCATTTAGGTAGTAATCTGCCTTCCTGTTCTTGCCACCAAAGTGGATAACCATACATTTATCCACATTAAACTGCATCTGCCATGCATCTGACCACTCACCGAACCTGTCCAGGTCACCCTGTAATCTCCTAACATCCTCCTCACATTTCACCCTGCCACCCAGCTTAGTATCGTCAGCAAATTTGCTAATGTTATTACTAATACCATCTTCTATATCATTAACACATATTGTAAAAAGTTGCAGTCCCAGCACTGATCCCTGCGGTACCCTACTGGTCACTGCCTGCCATTCCGAAATGGAGCCGTTTATCACTACTCTTTGTTTCCTATCAGCCAACCAACCTTCAATCCAAGTTAGTACTTTGCCCCCAATACCATGCACCCTAATTTTGCTCACTAACCTCCTATGTGGGACTTTATCAAAAGCTTTCTGAAAGTCCAGGTACACTACATCTACTGGATCTCCCTTGTCCCTCTTCAGAGTTACATCCTCAAAAAATTCCAGAAGATTAGTCGAGCATGATTCCCCCTTCATAAATCCATGCTGACTCTGTCCTATCCTGTTACTATTATCCAGATGTGCCGTAATTTCATCCTTTTATAATAGACTCCAGCATCTTTCCCACCACTGAGGTCAGACTAACTGGTCTATAATTTCCTGTTTTCTCTCTCCCACCTTTCTTAAAAAGTGGTACAACACTAGCCACCCTCCAATCCGCAGGAACTGATCCTGAATCTATTGAACTCTGGAAAATAATCACCATAATAATCATGATTTCTAGAGCCACCTCCTTCAGTACCCTGGGATGTAGACCATCAGGCCCCAGGGACTTATCAACCTTCAGACTTAACAGTCTCTCTAATAGTAGAGAAGATTCAATGGGCTGAATAGCCTACTTCTACTCTTAAATATTATGGTATATGGTCAGCAGATGCCTTTAAAGGTTTCTTTCCATCTCATCTAGCAAAGCAGAAACAGTACCTTTTTTTTTTCATTTTTTTTTAGTGGGGGTCAATGCCCACATACTGGCTGGGACCACACCACAAAAGCTTAATACCTCTGACCCAGAAAATTGAGTTGGGTTCATGGCAGACTAGGGGAGAAATCCTACTGGGGTGAATAAAGGGAAATTCAGGCCTAAATATCATCTGAGGACTAACTAAAGCAAGCACACGAGGGCCTAGTTTGCATGTGGCCAACATTGACTGTCAGTCCCTCAAACACTGGAAGAGAAGAAAATGGAGATCTATATAACAGCTTAACATGTCTTTGAAGCATCTGAAAGTGCAGCCATAGTTTGTGGGGGTACACTCACTGCTGAAGTGCAAGGTTCAAAGTTCAAGTCCTGCTTTGGGCCTTGCCAGAAGGCCTGATTTCAAGTCCCACCTGCTCCAGAGATGTGGTATAACATCTCTGAACCAGTTTTTAAAAAAATAATCTGCTCCATTTGAGGGAGTGCTGCATAGTCTTCCCAATGTGATGTTAAGCTATGGCCCCATCTGCTTCCTCAGCTGGCTACAAAGCTCCCATGGGACTATTATCAAACAGTACCTGCATGGTGGAAAATATTTATCATTTATTCAGCATCAAGAAAACAGATTGTAGCTTGTGGGAGCTTGCTGTGAATAAATTGTTTGTTGCCTTTCATGCATTTAAACAATGAATACACTTCAAAAGGGATCAATTGACTTTTTACTGTGGGATATGTGTTGCTGGCAAGGCTGGCATTTTTTTGCCCATCCCTAAATGCCCATGAACTGACTGGCTTGCTCGGCTGTCTCAGAGGGCCACTAAGAGTGTGCCACGTTGCTGTGGGTATGGAGTCAAAAGTAGGCCAAACCAGGTTAGGATGGCACTTTCCTTCCTTTAAAGGATATTAGTAAAATAGATGGGTTTTTACAGCAATCGATGATTCATTTTTCAGTCACCATCACTGAATCTAGCTTTCAACTCCAGATGTATTGATTGAATATAAATTCCACTAGTAGCCATGTTGGAATTTGATCACCAATCCAGTGACATCATCAATAAGCTCCCCCTCATCTTGAAAAGTGCTTTGGAGTATTTGGTGGTCAAGAAGGATGCTTTCTAAATTAAAGTCTTTCTCTTCCTGAAGGCAGTCAGAATGCACCCAGCTTTCTTTCTTGCCCTCAACAAAGGCGGGGGGGGGTCAAAGCTTTGAGTTAGAACATGGAACATTACAGTGCAGTACAGGCCCATCGGCCCTCGATGTTGCGCCGATCTGTCATACCAATCTGAAGCCCATCTAACCTACACTATTCCATGTACGTCCATATGCTTGTCCAATGACGACTTAAATGTACTTAAAGTTGGCGAATCTACTACCGCTGCAGGCAAAGTATTCCATACCCTTACTCCTCTCTAAGTAAAGAAACTACCTCTGACACCTGTCCTATATCTATCACCCCTCAATTTAAAGCTATGCCCCCTCGTGCTCGCCGTCACCATACTTGGAAAAAGGGTGGACAGGGAGAGCCTATCTAACCCTCTGATTATCTTATATGTCTCTATTAAGTCACCTCTCAACCTTCTTCTCTGCAACAAAAACAGCCTCCAGCCCCTCAGCCTTTCCTCGTAAGACCTTCCCTCCATACCAGGCAACATCCTAGTAAATCTCCTCTGCACCCTTTCCAAAGCTTCCACATCCTCCTCATAATGCGGCGACCAGAACTGTACACAATACTCCAAGTGCGGCTGTGCCAGAGTTTTGTACAGCTGTAGCATAACCTCATGGTTCCCGAACTCGATCTCTCTATTAATAAAAGCTAAAAAAAATTGTATGCCTTCTTAACAACCCTGTCAACCTGGGTGGCAACTTTCAAGGATCTGTGTACCTGGACACCGAGATCTCTCTGCTCATCTACACTCCCAAGAATTTTACCATTAGCCCAGTACTTTGCATTCCAGTTACTCTGATCAAAGTGAATCACCTTACACTTGTCCGCATTAAACTCCATTTGCCACCTCTCAGCCCAGCTCTGCAGCTTATCTATGTCTCTCTCTGTAACCTACAACATCCTTCGTCACTATCCATAACTCCACCGACCTTAGTGCCGTCTGCAAATTTACTAACCCACCCTTCTACGCCCTCATCCAGGTCATTTATGAAAATGACGAACAGCAGTGGACCCAACACCGACCCTTCCGGTACACCACTGGTAACTGGTCTCCAGGATGAACATTTCCCATCAACCACCACCCTCTGTCTTCTTTCAGCAAGCTAATTACTGATCCAAACTGCTATATCTCCCACAATCCCACTCCTCCGCATTTTGTGCAATAGCCTACTCTGGGGAACCTTATCGAATGCCTTGCTGAAATCCACATACACCACATCAACCGGCTTACTCTCATCTACCTGTTTGGTCACCTTCTCAAAGAACTCAATAAGGTTTGTGAGGCACGACCTACCCTTCACAAAACCATGCTGACTATCCCTAATCAAATTATTATTTTCTAGATGATTATAAATCCTATCTCTTATAACCTTTTCCAACAAATGAAGTAAGGCTCACTGGTCTATAATTACCAGGATTGTCTCTACACCCCTTCTTGAACAGAGGAATCACATTTGATATCCTCCAGTCTTCTGGCACTATTCCTGTAGACAATGATGATTTAAAGATCAAAGCCAAAGGCTCGGCAATCTCCTCCCTGGCTTCCCAGAGGATCCTAGGATAAATCCCATCCAGCCCAGGGGACTTATCTATTTTCACACTCTGTAGGATTTCTAATACCTCTTCCTTGTGAACCTCAATCACACCTAGTCGAGTAGTCTGTATCTCAGTATTCTCCGTGACAACATTGTTGTTTTCTAGAGTGAATACTGTCGAAAAATATTGATTTAGTGCTTCCCCTATCTCCTCTGATTCCATACACAACTTCCCACTACTATCCTTGATTGGCCCTAATCTTACTCTTGTCATTCTTTTATTTCTTAAATACCTATAGAAAGCCTTAGGGTTTACCCTGATCCTATCTGCCAACAACTTCTCATGAGTCCTCCTGGCTCTTCTGAGCTCTCTCTTTTAGGTCTTTCCTGGCTACCTTGTAACCCTCAAGTGCCCTAACAGCCTTCACATCTCATCCTAACATAAGCCGCCTTCTTCCTCTTGACCAGAGATTCCATTTCCTTCGTAAACCACGGCTCCCACGCTCTACAGCTTCCGCCCTGCCTGATAGGTACCTACTTATCTCGGGGACACAGGAGCTTTTCCTTGAATAAGCTCCACATTTCTAATGTGCCTATTCCCTGCAGTTTCCTTCCCCATGCTATGCTTCCTAAATCTTGCCTAATCGCATCGTAATTGCCTTTCCCCCAGCTGTAATTCTTGCCCAGTGGTATACACCTATCCCTTTCTATCACTAAAGTAAACATAACAGAATTGTGATTACTATCACCAAAGTGCTCACCTACTTACAAGTCTAACACCTGGCCGGGCTCATTACCCAGTACCAAATCTAATGTGGCTTCGCCCCTTGTTGGCCTGTCTACATACTGTGTCAGGAAGCCCTCCTGCACACACTGGACAAAAACTGACCCATCTATAGTACTCATACTATAGTGTTCCTAGTCAATATTTGGAAAGTTGAAGTCTCCCATGACAACTACCCTGTCTCTCTCACTCCTATCGAGAATCATCTTTGCTATCCTTTCCTCTACATCTCTGGAACTATTCGGAGGCCTATAGAAAACTCCCAGGAGAAAGTGAGGACTGTAGATGCTGGAGATCAGAGCTGAAAATGTGTTGCTGGAAAAGCGCAGCAGGTCAGGCAGCATCCAAGGAGCAGGAGAGTCGACATTTTCGGGCATGAGCCCTTCTTCAGGAATACTCCCAACAGGGTGACCTCTCCTTTCCTATTTCTAACTTCAGCCCATACTACCTCGGTTGACGAGACCCCAAACATCTTTTCTGCAACTGTAATACTGTCCTTGACCAACAATGCCACACCTCCCTCTCTTACCATCTTCTCTGTTCTTACTGAAACATCTAAATCCTGGAACCTGCAACAACCATTCCTGTCCCTGCTCTAATCATGTCTCTAAAATGGCCACAACATTGAAGTCCCCGGTACCAACCCATGCTGCAAGTTCACCCACCTTATTCCGGTTGCTCCTGCTGTTGAAGTAGACACACTTCAAACCAACTTCTTGCTTACCGGTGCCATCTTGTGTCCCTGAAACTTGATTTTGGCCCTCCCTACTCTCAACCTTTTCTATACTCGAACTACAATTTTGGTTCCCATCCCCCACTGGATTAGTTTAAACCCACCCCAATAGCCTTCGCGAATTTCCCCCCCAGGATATTGGTACCCCTCTGGTTCAGATGAAGACCATCCTGTTTGTAGAGGTCCCACCTACCCCAGAAAGAGCCCCAATTATCCAAGAATCCAAAGCCCTCCCTCCTGCACCATACCTGTAGCCATGTGTTTAACTCCTCTCTCTCCCTATTCCTCACCTCACTAGCATGTTGCATGGGCAACAACTTTGTTCGTCCTAGCTCTAAGCATCCATCCTAGCTCCCTGAATTTCTGCCTTAAATCCCCATCTCTCTTCCTACCTATGTCACTGGTGCCTATGTGGACCACAGAGGGCTGTTCACCCTCCCCCTTAAGGATCTCAAAAACATGATCAGAAACATCATAAACCCTGGTACCTGGGAGGCAACACACCAACCGTGAGTGTCTCTTGTCCCCACAGAACCTCCTATCTGTCCCCCTAACTATGGAGTCCCCAATGACTACTGCTTTGCTCCTCTTCCGCTTTCCCTTCTGAGCAGCAGGGACAGACTCTGTGCCAGAGCCCTGTACCCCACTATTTTCTCCTAGTAAGTTTCCCCCTTCTCTTTCTTCCCCCCCCCCCCCCACCCCCCAACAGTATCCAAAACAGTATACTTATTGTTGAGGGGAATGCCACAGGGGATCCCTGCACTGCCTGCCAGTTCCTTTTATGTCCCCTGACTGTAACCCATTTGCCTTTTTCTTGTACCTTAGGAGTGACTACCTCCCTGTAACTCCTAATCTCTTAGCTATGTTCACCCTCCTGTGGCAGGAAGTAATATTGTTTAAAAAGTAAGGGATGTTTTCTCTCTTTTGACCTCTCTCACAATTCTCAACTGCCTACCTGAGAGCTGAGGTCTTCCTTTGGAGGTGGTAGCTGTGGAGGGCTACTGTTCTCTGCCTCTTCAGACATCCCAGTTTTGTCCCCTTCGTGCCTGGAACCTGTCACTGAACAGCTCTTGACTGAAGCTGTAGAGTCCCTCTCTCAACCTGTCTGTCTGTCAACCCCTCTGTCCTCTGTTTAAGAGGATCCTTCACACCTACTCTTTAAGTGAGTGTTTAGTCACCTGTTTTAATGTCTTCCTGTGGGGCTCAGTGTCAGATATTGTTTAAATTTCATTTAGAATTTACAGTACAGAAGGAGGCCATTTGACCCATGGCTACCCAGCTAGTCCCATTCTCCAGCCCTAGCACCATAAAGTCATCACTTGGAGAGCTCTCTTTTGAAACCTCCTATAGAATCTGCCTCCATCACTCTCCCAGGCAGTGCATTCCAAATCTTAACAATGACATAGCTTTGTCACATAGAATTAAGGAGAATCCAAAGGGTTTTTACAAATACGTTAAGGACAAAAGGGTAACTAGGGAGAAAATAGGAACCCTCCAAGATCAGCAAGGTGGCCTTTGTGTGGAGCCACAGAAAATGTGGGAGATGCTAAATGAGTATTTTGCAGCAGTATTCACTGTGGAAAAGGATATGGAAGATAGAGACTGTAGGGAAATAGATGGTGACATCTTGCAAAATGTCCAAATGACAGAGGAGGAAGTGCTTGGATGTCTTGAAATGCATAAAGGTGGATAAATCCCCAGGACCTGATCCGGTGTACCCTAGAACTCCTGTGGGAAGCTAGAGAAGTGATTGCTGGGCCTCTTGCTGAGATATTTGTATCATCGATAGTCGCAGGTGAGGTGCCGGAAGACTGGAGGTTGGCTAATGTGGTTCCACTGATTAAGAAGGGTGGTAAGGACAAGCCAGGGAACTATAGACCAGCGAGCCTGACGTCGGTGGTGGGCAAGTTATTGGAGGGAATCCTGAGGGACCGAATGTACGTGTATTTGGAAAGGCAAGGACTGATTAGGGATCGTCAACATGGCTTTGTGCGTGGGAAATCATATCTCACAAACTTGATTGTGTTTTTTGGAAGAGGTAACAAAAAGGATTGATGAGGGCAGAGTGGTAGATGTGATCTATGTGGACTTCAGTAAGGCATTAGACAAGGTTCCCCATGGGAGACTGATTAGCAAGGTTAGATCTCATGGAATACAGGGAGAACTAGCCATTTGGATACAGAACTGGCTCAAAGATAGAAGACAGAGGGTGGTGGTGGAGGGTTGTTTTTCAGACTGGAGGCCTGTGACCAGTGGAGTGCTACAAGGATCGGTGCTGGGTCCTCTACTTTTTGTCGTTTATATTAATGATTTGGATGTGAGCATAAGAGGTACAGTTAGTAAGTTTGTAGATGACACCAAAATTGGAGGTGTAGTGGACAGTGAAGAGGGTTACCTCCGATTACAACAGGATCTGGACCAGATGGGCCAATGGGCTGAGAGGTGGCAGGTGGAGTTTAATTCAGATAAATGCGAGGTGCTGCATTTTGGGAAAGCAAATGGCGGCACGGTGGCACAGTGGTTAGCACTGTTGTCTCTCAGCGCCTGAGACCCGGGTTCAATTCCCGACTCAGGCGACTGACTGTGTGGAGTTTGCGCGTTCTCCCCGTGTCTGCATGGGTTTCCTCCCACAGTCCAAAGATGTGCGGGTCAGGTGAATTGGCCATGCTAAATTGCCTGTAGTGTTAGGTCAGGGGTAAATGTAGGGGTATGGGTGGGCTGCGCTTCGGCGGGTCGGTGTGGACTTGTTGGGCCGAAGGGCCTGTTTCCACACTGTAAGTAATCTAATCTAATCTAATCAAATCTTAGCAGGGCGTATGCACTTAATGGTAAGGTCCTGGGGAGTGTGGCTGAACAAAGGGACCTTGGAGTGCAGGTTCATAGCTCCTTGTAAGTGGAGTCACAGGTAGATAGGATAGTGAAGGCGGCGTTTGGTATGCTTTCCTTTATTGGTCAGAGTATTGAGTACAGGAGTTGGGAGGTCATGTTGCAGCTGTACAGGACATTGGTAAGGCCACTGTTGGAATATTGCCTGCAATTCTGGTCTCCTTCCTATTGGAAAGATGTTGTGAAACTTGAAAGGGTTCAGAAAAGATTTACAAGGATGTTGCTAGGATTGGAAGATTTGAGCTACAGGGAGAGGCTGAACAGGCTGGGGCTGTTTTCCCTGGAGCGTCGGAGGCCGAGGGATGACCTTATTGAAGTTTATAAAATCTTGAGGGGCGTGGATAGGGTAAGTAGGCCAAGTCTTTTTCCAGTGGTAAGGGAGTCCAGAACTAGAGGGCATAGGTTTAGGGTGAGAGGGAAAGATATAAAAGAGGCCTAAGGGGCAACATTTTCATGCAGAGGGTGGTATGTGTATGGAATGAGCTGCTAGAAGGAGTGGTGGAGGCTGGTACAATTGCAACATTTAAAAGGCATTTGCTTGGGTACATGAATAGGAAGGGCTTGGAGGGTGATGGGCCGGGTGCTTGCAGGTGGGACTCGATTGGGTTGGGATATCTGGTCAGCATGGACCGGTTGGACTGAAGGGACTGTTTCCATGCTGTACATCTCTATGACTCTATAACTCTCTCTGAACAAAGACGTTTTTCCTCATCTCACTCCTAGCTCTTGTAATGCTTTTGTGAAGCATCTTGAGGTAGATTTACAACATTAAAGGGTCTTGATGAATACAAGTTGCTATCTTGACGATGATGCCCTGGTAGCATTATCCCATGAGCCTTTCCCTTCTAGCAAACGAAAATGATAACTGTTACTCCTGTTTCTTTCTTTCATTGTGTGATGGTCTTTCTGGGTGACGGTAAGGTTGTATTTTAGTAATGTGTGCTTATAGTGTACCTATCAGTCATGTTCTATCTGTTCCACTAAGTGGTGGAATGAGACCTATCTCGGTCTATTATTGTCCCTGGTGTAGAGAGAAGTGCGTCTACATGCAATCTTAAACTCTGCTCACCATAAACTGCCTCAAATTGTTCGTGGCCCTGAATATGGGGGTTGGACCCTGTTCTGGATCAGGCAGGCCTGAGGCCTGATCAAAATTATGCCAGAGGGTAAGGTCAGCAGCAGCCCTCGATAACATGAAGAATGTGGTTGCATGTCAAGTTACCCACGTTGGTCACAAAAATAGGATCTGAATGGGGACAGTTGGGGAAATGCAATGAGACCTGGGTTTCCTAGTACACCAGTCACTGAAAGTAAGCATTACAGGTGTAACAGGCAGTGAAGAAGGCAAATAGTATGTCGGTCTTCATAGTGAGAGGATTTGAGTACAGGAGCAGGGATGTCTTGCTGCAATTGTACAGGGCCTTGGTAAGCCCACACCTGAAGTATTGTGTACAGTTTTGGTCTCCTTATCTGAGGAAGGATGTTCTGGTAATGGAGGGAGTGCAGTAAAGGTTTATCAGACTGATTCCTGGAATGAGAGAAAACGATGACTGCAGATGCTGGGGATCAGAGTTGAAAAGTGTGGCACTGGAAAAACACAGCAGGTCAGGCAGCATCCGAGGAGCAGGAGAGTCGATGTTTCAGGCATAAGCCATTCATCAGGACATTCCTGGTGAAGGGTTTATGCCTGAAACCGACTCTCCTGCACTTCAGATGCTGCCTGACCTGTGCTTTTCCAGCGCCACACTTGTCAACACTGATACCTGGGATGGCAGGGCTAACCCATGAAGAGAGACTGGATCGGTTCAGACTGTACTCACTGGAGTTTCAAAGAATGAGGGGGCATCTCAAAGAAACTGATAAAGTTCTAACAGGATTAGACAGGGTAAACAAAGAAAGGATGCTCCCAATGTCTGGGGAGTTCACAACCAGGATTCACAGTTTAGGGTAGGCCATTTGGGACTGAGATGAGGAGAAATGCCTTCACCCAGAGAGTGGGGAGCCTGTGGAATTCTCTGTCACAGGATGTGGTTGAGGCTAAACATGGAATGTTTTCAAGAAGGAGTTCGATATTGTTCTTGGGAATAAAGGGATCCAAGGGAATGAGGAGAATGCTGGAAAAGGGAACTAAATTGGATGATCAGATTGAATAGCGGAGCAGGTTTGAAGGGCTGAATGGCCTATTCCTGCTCCTATTTTCTATGTTTTCAAGTCCGAGGAGGAACATTGGGATGGACCATAATGGCAGGGGCAATTGCAAGAAGCTGATGTGCCAGAGAAGATCAATGTAATAAATGATTTTGTTGCACTGAGTGCTGGACAATAAGGATCTAACTGGTTAAAACCAAATCGAGGCCTGATGTCAGGGAGCTCATCGGATGGAAGGATTCTGGAATTGTACAAGGACCAGAGTCTGGAATCATTTAAGAAACTATTGCAATCTTGTGGTCAGGGGACTTTCGGGGCTTTCCTGCAGCCAAGTGCTCCTCCCATGGATTTTTTTTTTGTTTGATATTTACTATGTGATCCTATCACTCACTTCTGAGCCAGCAGGGATGCAGGTACAAGTCCCATTTAAGAGACTACAGACCAAATTTTTGGCAGAGCCGAAAGGGAATTGAGGGATTGCTGCCCTGTCAGAAGTGCTGTCTTTTAACTGAAACATTGAACTGAAGCCCTCACGAGTGGCTATGGTACACTGTCCGGATAGTCCACCTTGGCAGTTCACCCTAGTGTCTGGGCCATTATCGAACTCTCAACAGACGTCGCAAAACCAATAATCTGGTTATTATCACGTTGCTGTTTGCTGTTTGTGGGAGCTTGCTGTGCGCTTTTTGCCTGCCAATTTTCCTTTAAGATAACTAGACATTAGAAACAGGGACGGAAGGTATTGCTGATGACACAGCAATGATGATAGGTAGCAAAGTAAGTTGTGAAGAGGATATAAGGAGGTTACAGAAAAGATACTGAATGGCTAAGTGACAGGGCTGAGATTTGGCAAATGGAGTATAATATGGGAAAAATGTGAAATTGCCCAATTTGGCAGCAAGTCTAAAAGGTAGTATGAAAGCAGTGACAGGTTGCAGAGCTCTGTGATGTAGAGAGATCTGGGTGGCCTTGTGCACGAATCGCAGAAGGTTAGTATGTAGGTACGGCAAGTAATCAGGAAAACTAATCAACTGTTATGTTTTATTGTGAGGGGAATTAAGTCCAAAAGTAGGATTGGTGAGACCTCATCTGGAGTACTAACACAGAGGTAGGTAGATTCTCATTAAGCAAGGGGGTGAAAGGTTACCAAGGTAGATAGGAATGTGAATTTGTGATGACGATCAACTCAGCCATGATTTTATTGAAGGACTTGAGGGGCTGAATAGCCTACTCCTGCTTCTAATTTGTACGTATGGATGTGTGTACAATAGTGGTTACACATAAAAAGGACTTCATTGACTGTAAAGTGCTTTCAGATGTCCAGAGGTTATGAAAGGCATTGCGCAGATCTGTTCTTTTATAGACAAGACATTGGTGTGTATGTCTCTTACTGAACTATGCAGATCACCATGGGCTTTTTACCAACTTTGCCACTATATCGAAGGTTTTCATCTATTCTCCTTCTGAGCTAGTTCCTGCCAGGGCCCTTCTGTATCGAGAAGAAGCTATGAATTTAACTATACTATCTTCCTATCCCTAGCCACACTGGTATGTGGCACAACAAATAATCCTGAGATTACAACCCTCAAGGTCCTGCATTTCAGTTTCCTAACTAACTCCCAGAACTCCTTTTGCAGGATCTTATCTCTCCTTCTACCTATGTCATTGGTACCAATATGGACCTTTAACCTCCGGCTGCTCAGTGCTTGCCTTGGAGATATCTTGACCCTGGCACCAGTAGTCCCACAGCCACAGAAAAGCCAAGCTGTGCTCTGACTATAGAGTCCCCTATCGCTACTCCTCACCCACTTTGTAGCAATAACAGCAAAATGGGCTGCTATTTAAATTTTGAAAAATTGTAGCATGCTGTGTAGCGGGACCTAGGTCGTCTAGAGCATGAATCACAAAGAGTTGGTTTACAGGTGCAGAAGTAGTTAAGAAGGCAAATGGAATATTGTCCTTCATTGCTCGAGGGATGGAGTTTAAAATAGGCAGGTTCTGCTGCAGCTGTATGGGATGCTGGTGAGACCAGACCTACAGTACCATGTATAGTTTTGGTCTCCTTACTTGATAAAGGATGGACTGGCACTGGAGGGGGTGCAGAGGAGGTTGATTCCTGAGTTGGCAGGGTTGGCTTATGAGGAGAGGAATGGCCTCAATTGCTGTGATATTCCTCTTATGCACTGCCTGCTCACACTTACTTGTCTTCCTAGTGGTCATCCCTCTCTGTGTAGCCCTTACAGGTGGGCAGCTTAATAAATGTGCTATTGACGACATTCTCAGCCTCATGAATACCCCATAGTGAGTCCATCCGCAACACGTTGCCCAGTGTTGCCAGCCAGATTTCCGAATTGCACTTTAAACAAAAAAAAAGGAACATCCCAAAAGCATAAAATATTAGATCCAGAAACATCAGCATTGATTTCGCTAATCTCTGCACGAACAGGATCGAGAAAATGTCAGAGCCAGAGGAACAGTTGTCACGGCCCAACAAAGCAAGTTCTTAACAATCGGTAACCTAATTATCCTCCATCTGTCCCTGAAAGCGGTCAGACATTCTCGTGCAGTTTGTTCTGTCTTAACTCTTTATGATTCACTGTGCATTATCTGTTATACACTGTATTACTATTAATGTGCAGACAAGCTATTTTAAATGCCTGACTACCCATTTACATGGATCATGTATTTAAAAAGAATTATTTTGCTATTGTTCAAGCCGAACAGTGCACTGGCAAATATTCAGTCTGTGAATAGACCAAATGCAGTCTCCAGCAAAATCTATTCTGAAACCACAAGGACCTTGAGCTAATTAAAGAACATAGCCATGGCTCATACCTCACCCATCTCTCTGTCCAATTTCCGAATTGCACTCAGAGTCGTGTGCAGCCTGGTATTAATGTACTTATGAAATGGTGGTTCTGTCAGCTCCTAGTCCTGTTGTGCAGTATCTTTACTGTCTAGGCCTGCCTTTGGGATGTGATTTCTTGCCGACTTTCTCTGTCTTCAAGAATTCATTGTTGTGTCTAAGCCCTACTGTGTGCGAGATCTTGGAGAAGATTTGTAGTTCAGGTTGTGAATCAGGTTGTCGGTTTGCTCACTGAGCTTGTGGGCTTGATGTTAAACAAACCCACCAGCTCAGTGAGCAAACAGCCAGCCTGACCTACTGTGTATGCAAACGTGCCCTCATTTCCTGTGTTTGGTACAGCATCTCGACACTTGATCCTAATCCATGGGAATTTCACCAAAATCCGAAGAGTTACCATTGACCAGAAACTGAACTGGACTAGCTATATGAATACCGTGGCTGCAAGAGCAGGTCAGAGGCTAAGAATAATGCAGCCACGGTATTCTGACTCTCCAAAGCCTGTCCACCATCTCCAAGGCACAAGTCAGGAGTGTGATGTAATACACCCCACTTGCCTGGATGGGGGCAGCTCCAACAACACTCAAAAAGTCTGACATCATCCAGGACAAAGCAGCCCACTTGACTGGCACCACATCCACACTCTCCACCACCAACACACGGTAGCAGCAGTGCGAACTATCTACAAGATGCACTGTAGAAATTAGCCAAAGAACCTCAGGCAGCACCTTCCATGACTTCTACCTTCCAGAAGGACAAGAGCAGCAGCAGATACATGAGAACACCATCCACTGCAAGTTCCTTTCCAAGCCACTCACCAACCTGAAAATTTATCGCTGTTCCTTCAGTGTCATTGGGTCAAAATCCTGGAGCTCCCTCCCAAATGGCATTGTGGGTCAACCCACAGCACATGGACTGCAGTGGTTCTAGAACGCAGCTCACCCCCACATGTCAGGACAATTAGGGCAGGGCAATAAATACTGGCCCAGCCAGCAATGCCCACATTCCATCCATGAATTAAAAAAAAACTTATCTTCAGTGGTTGGCTTTGGAAAATTTCCTTTTGTTCATGGTGCTTTGTTAGGCACCTTTTGAGAGTTTATTGAGCTGCAAAACAACAGGATTCAATTCTGATTTTCATTTGTGTTTGTCTGTGGTTTGTTGATAACTGCCCAGTCCTGAATCCTCAACTTGTTTTAGTCTGCTAGCGTGCATTGTTCATACCATGTTTCCCCAGTTTAGTGAGCCCTGGCACCAATAGAGAACAGGCTCTTTTGCCAATTGGTGTGATAGAACATTACAGAGGAGTACAGGCCCTCGATGTTGCGCTGACCTGTGGAACCAATCTGCAGCCTATCTAACTTACACTCTCTTCCATTTTCATCAATAAATCTATCCAATGACCATTTAAATGCCCTAAAATTGGTGAGTCAAGATGAGAGTGGTATTGGAAAAACATAGCAGGTCAGGCAACATCCGAGGAGCAAGAAAATCAACGTTTTGGACAAAAGCCCCTTGTCAGGAATCATCAGGATTCCTGATGAAGGGCTTTCGCCCAAAGCGTCCATTTTCCTGCTCCTCAGATGCTGCCTGACCTGTTGTGCTTTTCCAGCACCACTCTCATCTTGACTCCAATCTGCAGTACCCACTTCTGCCTTTAAGCTGGTGAGTTTACTACTGCCACAGGCAAGCCTTTCCACTCCCATACTACTCTGAGTAAAAAAAACTACCTCGGATATCTGTCCTATATCTATCATCCCTCAATTTAAAGCTATGTTCCCTCGTGCTAGCCATCACCATCAAGGAAAAAGGCTCTCACTATCCACCCTATGTAACCCTCTGATTATTTTATATGTCTCAGTTAAGTCACCTCTCAACCTTCTCTCGAACGAAAACAGCCTCAAGTCCCTCAGCCTTTTCTCGTAAGACCTTCCCTCCATACCAGGCAACGTCCTAGTAAATCTCCTCTGAACCCTTTCCACACCTTCCCATAATGTGATAACTTTAAAATAATTTGACTTTGTAAACTGAGAAGATGTTTACACCTGTGAGGCAGTCTAAAACTGGGTGTATGAAGATGGCCACTCATTAATCTATAAGACCATAAGATACAGGAGCAGAAGTAGGCTATTCAGCCCATTGAGTCTGCTGTGCCATTCACTGAGATGCTGGTTGATCTGATCATCCTCAACTTCACTTTCCTGCCTTTGCAGACAGGAATTCAGGAGCAACTTCCTCACCCAGAAAGTGGGAGAATGTGGAACTTCCCACCAGGAATAGTTGAGGTGAAGAAAGGAAATACCATTTGAGTAGAAACTGGATAAGTACATGAGGGTAAAAGAAATAGACTGATTCTTTTAATGATTGCATGGGATGTGGGTGTCACTGGCTAAGCCAGCATTTGTTGCCCATCCCAAATTGCCAGGCCATTTAAGAGTCAAGACACATTGCTGGAGTCACACGTAGACTTGACCAGGTAACAATGTCAAATTTACTTTCCCTACTTCTCCTAGTTCTTATGAATGGCCATCTGTGCTATAAAGGAGTGTGTGAGACTGAATAAAAAGCTGGACTCTTGTTGACCATTATCTGTCAGATAACCTGGGGAGATCATGCAGACCCTTCTCATTGGCAACATAAAGCCCATTAATAGAATTACAATCCTTCATGTAATAGATATCTCCCTGGAAAAGGGAATAACTGTGGAGCTGTGGGGAAAAGGGCAGGGGAAGGGAGACTAATTGGATGCAGCATGATTGGCTGCAAGATTCTCCGTACCTCTAAGTTCAGACCTCTAGACAAGGCCTGTTCAAGGTTGAGGGATGACTGGGTCATGAACTGAAGCCAGTTTGAATGGCTGTTCCTTAAAGTAAATGAGTGTTGGCAAGTCTTCTGACAGAATCCATCGCAATTCTCTTGGCACATTTGAATGTCAGGGAGGCCCAGGAGCCAAACTTGGCAGTCTGGAATGTGAACTAAATGCTCTGACTGCTAGACTACATTACAGCAGTCTGAAAATATGTTAGAATACATACACGGTGTGTACATGCTAGTTAATCTCACCAGCGTTTTGCTGCATAAGACTGGATGGCATAAGCGCTACCTTAACTGTGCCATGTGAGGGCACAACCACTTGACTCCCAATTGTTTTCAACATGACTTGCAGAATTAGGTTCTGGTTTTCAGTAAAGATTTGGTCAGCATTTAGTACCCATCCCTAATTGCTCAGAGGGCAGTTAGGAGTCCACCACATTGAAGTCATGTATAGTCCAGACCAGTTAGAGATGGCAGTTTCCTTCCCTAAAGGGTATTAGTGAGCCACAGTGTTTTTTCGACAATTGACACTAGATTTGTGGTCATCACTAGATTCTTAATTCCAAATTTTTATTGAATTCAAATTTCAACATCTGCCATGGTGGGACTTGAACCCTGTCCCCAGGATATTACCTGGGCCTCGGATTAACAGCAAGAATGCCACTAGACCATCACCTCTCCATTAATTTTCCTCCCCTTTTTTTGATGCTGACTGTTATCTTATACATTGTTAAAAGTGCCCCTTTGTTATGTGGAAGCATCAACATTGGTTTGACTGAGGAGAGAGGAAGCTGTAGAATGCAGACAATTTCAGTCCTCACCAGCATGTATATGCAAGACCATAAGACATTGGAGCAGAAATTAGGCCATTTGACCCATCAAGTCTGCTCTGCCATTCAATCATGCTTGATAGGCTTTCAACCCTATTTTTCCCACATTTTCCCTGTAACCTTTGATCCCCTTGGCAATCAAGAACTTATCTATCTCGGTTTTAAATGTACTCAATGACCTGGCCTCCACAGTCTTCTGTGGCAATGAATTCCCCAGATTCCCCACTCTCTGGCTGAAGAAGTTTATCCTTATCTCCGTTCTCTAAGATCTTCCCTTTACTCTGAGGCTGTGCCCTTGGGTCCTCATCTCTCCTGCCAATGGAAACATCTTCCCAATGTCCACTCTGTCCAGGCCGTTCAGTATTCTAAAAGTTTCAATCAGATCCCCCCTTGTCCTTCTAAACTCCATCGTGTATAGTTCCAGACTCCTCAAACATTCCTCATATATTAATCCTTTCATTCTTGGGATCGTTCTCATGAATCTCCTCTGGACCCGCTCCAGGGCCAATATGTTTTTTCTAAGGTATGGGGCCCAAAATTGCACTTGAGTCTCTAAATGTGGTCTGACCAGAGCCTTATAATGCCTCAGAAGTACATCCCTGCTTTTATATTCTCATCCTCTCGAGATGAATGACATTGTATTTGCCTTCCTAACTACTGACTCAACCTGCAGGTTTACCTTGAGAGAATCCTAGACTAGGGCACCCAAGTCTCTTTGCACTTCAGATTTCTGAATTTTCTCCCCATTCAGAAAATAGCCCAGGCCTTTATTCTTCCTACCACAGTGTATGCCCTCACTTTCCCATGTTGTATTTCATCTGCCACTTCTTTGCCCACTCTCCTAACCTGTCTAAATCTTTCTGCAGCCTCCCTGTCTCCTCAGTACTACCTGTCCCTCCACTTATCTTTGTATCATGTGCAAACTTAGCCAGAACACCCTTAGTTCCTGCGTCCAGATCATTAATGTATAAAGTGAAAAGTTGTGGTCCCAACACTGACCTTTGTGGAACACCACTAGTCACTAGCTTCCAGCCTGAGAAGGACCCTTTTATCCTCCCTCTCTGCCTTCTGCCACACAGCCAGTCTTCTATCCATGCCAGTACCTGGCCTCTAACACCATGCACTCTTATCTTACTCAGCCTCCTGTGCGGCACCTTATCAAAGGCCTTCTGGAAGTCCAGATAGACAACATCCATTGGCTCTCCTTGGACTAACCTGCTTGTTACCTCCGCAAAGAATTCAAGCAGATTTGTCAGGCATGATATCCCTTTGATGAAACCATGCTGACTTTGCCCTGTTTTAAAATACACTTCCAAGTATTCAGAAATCTCATCCTTCATAATGGACTCCAAAAGCTTACCAATGACTTTAGGTCAGGCTAATCAGCCTATAATTTCCTGTCTTTTGCCTTGCTCCCTCCTTAAACGTATACACACTTAGTTGGCTAGATGGCTAGTTTGCAATGCAGGGTGGTACAACAGTGTGTATTCAATTCCTGCCCTGACTAAGGTTTTCTTTTGACCATGAAGGACTGTCCTTCTCAATCTCTCCCCTTGTTTGAGGCATGGTGATCATCCTATTAAACCATCACAAGTTGTTTCTTTCTCTAGTAAAAGAGCAGCCCTATGGTCCTATTCATAGAATCCCTGCAATATGGAAGCATGCCATTCAGCCCATCAAGTCCACACTGGTCCTCCAAAGAGCATCCCACCCACACCTGTCCCCCTATTCAATCCTGAGGACTTAGCATTTTCCCATGGCTAATCCATCTACCTTGCACATCTCCGGGCTGTAGGAGGAAACCGGAGCACCCAGAGGAAACCCACGCAGACGTGGGCAGAATGTGCAAACTCCACGCAGTCATCTGAGGCTGGGATCAAACTTGCGTCACTGACGTTGTGAGGTAGCAGTGCTATGCACTGAGCCACTGTACTGTTACCTTGACCATTTATGTACAGGCATGCAGGTGCACCAATACTTAGACCCATACATTCACACAAGTATACACACCTACCCTAACCATTAGATGCAGGAGCAGAGGAAGGCCATTTTGTGAAATTCTCCAGACTGTCTCTAATGTCAGTATATCTTTGTTTAGGTAAGAGGACCAAAACTGTTCACAGTATTCCAGCTGTGGTCTGACTAGTGGATTGTATAGTTTTAACAAAATCTCTCTACTTTTATGCTCCATTCCCTTTGAAATAAAGAAGAAAGTGAGGACTACACTCCTGATAGAACAATACAGCGCAGAACAGAACAGGCCTTTCAGCCCTCGACGTTGCTCCGACCTGTGAACTATTCTCAGCTCGTCCCCCTACACTATCCATGTGTTTATCTAAGGATTGTTTAAATCTCCCTAATGTGGCTGAGTTGACTACATTAGCAGGTAGTGCATTCCACGCCCTTACCACTCTCTGCATAAAGAACCTGCCTCTGACATCTGTCTTAAATCTATCACCCCTCAACTTGTAGTTATGCCCCCTTGTACAAGCTGGCGTCGTCATCCTAGGGAAAAGACTTTCACTGTCTACCCTATCTAATCCTCTGATCATCTTGTCTGTCTCTATCATATCCCCTCTTAGCCATCTTATTTTATTCCCGAAACATCAACTCTCCTGCCTCTAGGATGCTGTGATTTTCCAGTGCCACCATTTTCGCCTTTGAAATAAAGGTCAACATTCTATTTACCTTCCCTATTACCAACTGGACTTGGATGCTGGCTTTTTGTGATTCGTGATGAGGCCTCCCAAATATTTCTGTTCTGTTACTTTCTGCAGTCTGGAAGCAGAAAACGGGTAGAGGGAGCAATGGTACAGGCGGGGGAGGCTGCGAAAAAGAAAAAAAGGTTGATTTGCGCTGGGGCGGGATGGAGGATGGGGGAGAGGTTTGGAGAGCAAGAACAGAATAAAGAGAACAGCAGCCATCATAAGGACGATTTGATGGGTGACTAATAGGGGACTGGGGCAAGTAAACTTGTCCGTGCAGTTTGCCAACAGGGCTACAACTGACCTCTTCCCATGCTGGAACCATGTCACTTGGGGAAAATACAACGAGTTCCTTTGGCCGATTCAAAACCCCTGAACTTTCCATCCCATGATGCATCAGTGGCACACAAAGCCAAAGGATAAGGGCTGACTATTTTGGACTGCGATGAGAAGGGTTTTCTTCACTCGTTTGGGGGTGGAATGTAGGGAACAGCTTTAGAATACTCTAATCAGAGGGCTGTGGGTGTTCAGTCATTGAGTACATTCACGATGGAGTTGGGTGAAAGATGTCAAGGAATAGTTCAGGAAAATGGTGTTGAAAGAAAAGATTGGCCATGATGTTGAATGGCAGAACAGGTTAGATGGGCTTATTGGTCTTTCCCTGCTCCTATTTCCTGCATTCCTCTAGGTGTGCATTTGAACAGCTATAGGGAATAGGATTTCCCTTTACTCTTCCAATTAGGGCTACTCTGTGTTATGGAACCTCTGTGCCAAATGCTAGCACTGTTGTCACTTGGGTTGAACAAATGTAGGCTTCAGCTGCAGCCTCCTGAGCTTGGAAAGATTGCAGAGTGATCATTTCAGGATCTGAATCGCTGGTGCTTGAGCTGGAATGTTGGGTCTTTAAAGACCTTTTATCAGGAGTACTGCTGTATAGTCTCTTTGTATTGGGTGCAAATAGGCTGTTCTGCCTGTGTGGCAGATTGAATGCAGTGAACAGAAAGAACAAGCTATGTGAACATTCATTAAATTTTCCTGTGACATTTTACCCTTTGCAAAGACACTGCTGAATCTGCTCTTTTAACTCTGCTCACATCTGTGTACTGCCACACATAAGCAAATGATGGTTTCCAAATGTTTACAACAAACATATCAGTCAAGTTATTTTGCTGCATAATCTAATGCTCAGCATTTATTCCTCATCAGCTCTCCCTCCTCCTGAAGGTTGGGGTATGTCCCCACAGTCCCAGACAACCTATCCCACCCCTGCTATCTGACTGAGCCCATTTGCCTGTCTGCACCCTTCTGAGGAGGAGCTTCCCACTTCTGGCTTGGAGGCATTTTGGCTGATGTTACTAGCCTGATATTTTTGGGAGGGGTGAGTGGTGTTAAGGGAAGGGCTAAAGGAAGTTTTGAGATGTTCAGTTGGCCCTGTCACTATAATCTGAAGCTTGCGATTTTGAGTTGCACGCGAGACTTGAGTGTAAAGTCTAGCTGGCAAAGTGCAGTGTTTCATTTTCCAATCCTCCCAGAAGGAAGGATTGCATTTGTGAAGTTTGTATCTGTCCCATGCATTTGCTAATAAAGGCAGTCAATTAATCTCCAGACACAGCCTGGGCCCAGAGTGCTACTGTGCAGATAATCAGTAGCCACGTGATGACATGCAAGTGCTCACTCATTTTCATCTTGCGTTCTTAAAGGAATATTAGCCACAAAGTGATAATGCAATAGTTACTGGGGTTGGTCTTTAAGCTTTCTTCATTCATCTGTCTCTCTGAGGGCCTCAATAACAAAACAACATAGTTATATAATGCGTTTAAGTGTTGTAAAATGTCTTTATGGTGAAATGTCCTGATAATCGCTGACCAAAGTATGACACTGAGATATTAGATTAGATGACCAAAAGCTCTGACAAAGTGGTTCTGGGAAGTGTCTTAAATGAAGAAATGAAATAGGGAGGTGGAAAGGATTGACAAGGAAATCCAAGAACTTGAGGCTGAGGTATAGTTATCTCTTTTATTCAGTCATGGGATGTGGGGATTGGTGGCTGGGCCAGTGTTTATAGCCCGTCCCCGCTAATAAAAATCCTGTTAAGATTGGGGATACTCAGGAGGCCAGAAGTGAAGGAGTGCAGATATGTTGGAGGGATGTGGGATTTGAAGAGGTTATAGGGAAGGGCAAGGCCATGAATGGATTTGAAAACCAGTATAAGAATTTAATAATGGAAGCATCAATAAACAGAAGCAAACGTAGGTTAGCGAGCATGGAAGGTGTTGTTTCATTGGAGTTGTATTAGCAGTAGACTTCTGATGCAGAGACTCGGGTAATGTCCTGGGGACTCTGGTTCAAATCCCGCCATGGCAGAATGCAATAAAAATCTGGAATTAACAGTCGAATGAAACCAATCCAGTTTACAAGTATCCTTTAGGGAAGAAAATCTACTGTCCTGACCTATGTGTGACTTCAGACCCACAGTCAATGCAGTTTATTCTTAACTGCTCTTTGGGCAGTTAGGGATGAGCCTGGCCTAGCCAGTGACTAAATGAATGAATATTTAAAAAGAGACAACTTGCTGGGCAGTGCATGGGAAAATCAGCTATAAGTGCATCTTGGGAAAAAAAGCAGAAAGAGTTTAATCTTTTCTCAACTTCTTGTTAAGGGTTCTCAATTTCTCTGTGTGCCTCTGTAGGAAAGAAAATGGTGACTTGCATTGTTTTCTACCAGGGAATTTCCAACAATGATCTGTGAAAAATGGAGGTTTCGCAAACATGTATGCGTGCATTTGTGTGTGTGTGTGTAACTTTTCATGTATTGTGAATCAATGAGCAAACTGTTCCTTGCTCCGAGTCACTCAGCAGTTCTTCAGCTCAAAGAGGATTCCTTTGTAGATGGGCTCCCAGACACTTAAATCATTATATTTGAATCTTGAAAGCCATCTTCACCCCAGTGCAGACTTTCTGCCCCCTGGCTATATGTCTTAGGTGCTGATCCAACACTTGAACACAAGTCGCAGAGCTCCTTTATGTTTTTCTTGAACAGGCCTTGGAGGTGCCAATTTTGGAAGTGGGTGTGTTCCCAGAGGGTTGAGCTCCCACCTCACCCTGTCAACTCTAAAATATTTTTGCAACTAATGAATCTAACTGTTCAGTAAAGCTGGGGTTGAAGGCTGGGCACCGTTTTTTGTTTAATGCTCCCCACCGTGAACTTTCTCCTCGGTGTACTGGCTGCAGAGTCCTGACGATGATTCATTTTCAAAAGGATTTAGATTTTTATTGTCATGTGTACTCGAGTACAGTGAAAAGTGTACAAAGTTGCCATTCTCCGGTGCCATCTTGAAGTACAAAAGACAGGATTAAAAACAGAAGCAGAAATTAAAGAAACAGTCAAAAGAAAGGAAATGTCCAGATGACTTCCCTGCCTCCACAACTGCATTGGAGGCAACTCCGAGAAGTTCATTTGATTAATTCCAGAGATGAAAGGCTCCTCTCATGAGGAGAGATTGAACAGTTTAGGCCGCTGCTCGCTAGTGTTTAGAAGGATGAGAGATCTAATTGAGGTTTATAAGGTGCAATAGGGGATTGATAAAGTAGACGGAAAGAGGATGTTTCCCCATGTGGGGCAATCTAGAACAAGGGTCGTCATGTTAGGATAAGGGGTAGCAGAATTAAAACAGAGATGAGAAATTACTTCTCTCAAAGAGTCATGAATCTATGGAACTCCCTACCCTAGAGTGCAGTGGATACCAAGACACTGAGTCAATTTAGGTAGACAGGCAGATTTTTAATTAATAATGGGTTAAAACATTATGGAGAATGGGCAGGAACGTGAAGTTGAGGCCAAGATGAGATCAGCCGTGATCATATTAAATGGCAGAGCAAGCGTAAGGGGCTGAATGGCCTACTTCTGTTCTGAGTTGTTAGGTTCTTAACTCTCAGGCAGTCCTCCAGTTTGGCAACTCCAGCAGGCCATTTATTGCTGGGATTCTGCACGCCTACCACCGTTTCTGCATTTGCACTTTTGATACAGTTGTGATGAAGAAATATGCAACATTGTGATCAGGTACAGACTTGGGAGCACAGGTAGGCAATTCATTCAAGACTACGTATTGGAAGTTGGGAAAGGAAGGGACAGGTCAGCTGGCTACGTGGTACATGCAAAGCAAACGAGTTTCTGAACCAAATGATTGACAGAATTAGAGTTTCTATTTACCCAACCTGAGGATAAAAACTAGGAGCAGGAGTAGGCCATTCAGCCCCATAAACCCTGCCATCTAAAATGATTATGGTTGACCTTCAACCTCAACTCCACTTTCCTGCCCTATCCCCATATTACCCAATCCGCTGAGTGGACAAGAACTGACTCTGTCCTCTCAGATGAAGTATACTGTGGGTAAATATTAGCGTATCCTCTTCGGTAGCTAAAATGAGGTGGCAGATTATTGTCTGGTGATGGTCTGGGATGCCCTGGATGTCCTCATATACCAGTTGCAGAAAGAAAGCATGCAGGTGCAGCAGGTGGTGACAAAGTCAAATAGAGTCATAGAGATGTACAGCACAGACAGAGACCCTTCGGTCCAACTCGTCCATGCTGACCAGATATCCCAACCTAATCTAATCCCATTTGCCAGCATTGGGCCCATATCCCTCTAAACCCTTCCTATTCATATACCCATCTACATGCCTCTTAAATGTTGCAATTGTACCAGACTCCACTATTTCCTCTGGCAGCTCATTCCATGCACGTACCACCCTCTGTGTGAAGAAGTTGCCCCTTAGGTCTCTTTTATATCTTTCCCTCTCACCCTAAACCTATGTCCTCTAGTTCTGGACTCCCCCACCCCAAGGAAAAGACTTTGCCTATTTACCCTATCCATGCCCCTCAAGATTTTATAAACTTCGATAAGGTCACCTCTCAGCCTCCGACGCTCCAGGGAAAACAGCCCCAGCCTATTCAGCCTCTCCCTATAGCTCAGATCCTCCAATCCTGGCAACATCCTTGTAAATCTTTTCTGAACCCTTTCAAGTTTCATGACATTCTTCCGATTGGAGGGAGACCAAAAATGTATGCAATATTCCAAAAGTGGCCGAACCAGTGTCCTGTACAGACACAACATGACCTCCCAACTCCTATACTCAATGCTCTAATAAAGGAAAGCATACCAAATGCTTTCTTCACTAGCCTACGTAACTGTAACTCTACTTTCAAGGAACTATGAATCTGCACTCCGTGGTCTCTTTGTTGAGCAACATTCCCCAGGACCTTCCCATTAAGTGGACATGTCCTGCTCTGATTTGCCTTTCTAAAATGCAGCACCTCACAATGTAAATTAAACTCCATCTGCTAATCCTCAGCCCATTGGCCCATCTTATCAAGATCCCATTGTATTTTGAGGTAACCTTCTTCACTGTCCTCTACACCACCAAATATTATGTTGGTATTCATAGTGAGAGGTTTTGAGTACAGGAGTAGGGATGTCTTGCTGGAATTGTACAGAATCTTGGTGAGACAACAGCTAGAGTACTGTGTGCATATTTGATCTCCTTTTCTGAAGAAGGAAGTCACTTACTGTCTAAATGTGTTTTCCCACAATGACACTGTTGCTTCTTTTGCCAATCACTTTAAATGTGCCCTGCTGGCTCTCAATCCTTCCATCAAAGAACATTTTCTCTCTGTCCAGACCCCTCATGATTTTGAACACCTCGATCAAATCTCCTGTCAGACTTTCTCTTCTTCAAGGTGAACAGTCTGAATTTATCCAATCTATCCACGTCACTGAAGTTCCTCACCCTGGGCACATTCTCTAATACTGCACTCTTTTCTAATACTCAAAAAGTATTGGAATGTGGGCACCACTGGCTGGACCAGCAGGAGTTACCCACATTGCTGTGGATTTGGAAACCAGGTAAGGATGGCAGCTTCCTTCCCTAAAGAGGCATTTAGTGAATTTTCACATCCTTCATATGGTGGGATGTCCTAAATGGGACACAATACTTCAGTTGAGTCCAAATCAGTACTTCATGCAGGTTTAACACCATTTCCTTCCTGCAGATTAACTTTTGGTTTGGTTGCCTGGAGCAGTGCTGGTAATCTGGATTTTAACGCGTCACATCAGGCGAGATGTGAGAGTTGATGGCTTTCTGTGGGATCCGGGTGGGCTAGAAGGATTTTTTAAAGAAGCTTCAGGTCACAATCGTGACAGGGACGAGGTGGGGTCTTCTCTGGAGAAATTCCATCCGGTCGGCCGTACCAAAAAAAAAGGTGGATATAGTGACGATAGTTGCACAACTAGGTCCAAGAGAACAAAAGGTTTCTGCCACTTTGATGGAGGAGCTCCTTGCGAGCAGCTCTCCGTGGGGGCTCCAGCTGGTGTTTCATGTGGGAACGAAACTAAAGAAACCAGCTGCATCTGCACGAGCTAAGCCCACGCGCTCCAGCTCAAACTAGTCCTTTCCACTGCCCGGGACCATTAAGGCCGGCGGCATTGACAAGTGGTGCCTGATGCTGCCACATTTGTTCCGGTGTTGCCGTGAAGACGATGGCAAACAGCAAAAGTAAGGAGCAAACGCTGGTGGTACAGTCTGAGGGAGCAGGCCATTCAGCCTGTCGAGCCTTTCCTGTCATTCAACCGTATCGCGGCTTTCTGTGGGACTATCGTATCTATAACGGACTCGGCTTTGGTTCACATCCCACTTTACCAATATACTGCCAACCTTTTTGGTCTTGAGTGCTCCGGTTGATCCCCGGTGCCCTCAGCTTTTTGAGGGACAGACCATTCCAAATTGTGGCTTTGGGGGTGTGAAGAGTTGCCTCCTGGCATTAGCCCTGAACGGTCCGGCCCGGTTCCTCAGTGTCAATCCCCCTTATTATTGTAAGTGAGATCAACCCTCACTCACTAAAATTCAAGGCAAGGTTATCTAAAACAAAAACCGAAATTCAGTAGACCAAACAGCATTAAACCAGGTTATCTAACCCGTGCTAAATTCGCCCTCTGCAAGGCAAAAGCTATCTCTCAACTATAAAGATTTGCTAGGCTGGGGCCATTACCGATAGATGACTGGACAATCCTTCTCCTGCAAAGTTCTTTTTTTCAAATTCATTCATGGAATGTGGGAGGCCAGCATTTATTGCCCATTCCTAATTGCCCAGAGGGCAGTTGAGTGTCAACCCCCACATTGCTGTGGGTCTGGAGTCACACACTGTTGTCGAGAGTGTGGAGCTGGAAAAGAACAGCAGGTCAGGCAGCATCCCAGAAACAGGAAAATCGACGTTTCATGCTGGAACCCTTCATCAGGAATTTGGTGTAGCTGTGTTATAGCTGTACTGTTAGTTCAGAGACCTGGGTAATGTTCAGAGATCCGGGTTTGAATCCTACCACAGCATATAGTGGAACTTTTATTCCAGATTTTTATTGAATTCAAGTCTCGTGATGACTATAAAAACTATAAAAGGACTATGACCTGTGCTTTTCCAGCAACACACACTCAACTCTGATCTCACTGTCTTCTAGTTGGGGTCACGTGTCGATCAAATCAGGTAAGGATCCAGTTTCCTTCCCTCAAGGACATGAGTGATCCAGATGGGTTTTTCCAATAATCAACAATGCTTTTATAGTCATCAGGAGACTTTTATTCCAGATTTTTATTGAATTCAAATTCCACCAGCTGCTGTGGTAGGATTCAAGCCTGGATCTCCGAACATTACCCGGGTCTCTGGATTAACAGTACAGTGATAATACCGCCAGACCAAAACCTTCCCTGTGTCTGACACTAAGAGACATCAGGACATTCGCATACAGGAGCATAATCCTTTAAGAAAATTAATTTCTCCGGTTCTCTGTTATAAATCTGCTACCCCTTATCCTAAAGCTATGACCTCTTGTTCCCCACATGAGGAAACATTCTCTTTATGTCTAGTTTGTCAATCTCCTTTAGCATTTTATCTACCTGAATTCAGTCTCATTCTTCTAAACTCTCGCGAGTAGGGATCTAAAACGCTCAGTCTCTGTCATGAGACAAGCCTTTCAACTCCAGAATTAATCTAGTGAACCTTCGCTAAACTGCCTCCAATACTAGTACATCCCCAAGTAAGGGTTCCAAAACTGTATGCAGTACTCCAGATATGGTCTCACCAATAAGTTGCAGTTGCAACGACACTTCCTGACTTTTATACTCCATTCCTCTAGCAATCGATGCCCAAATTCCATTTCCCCCCCTTATTACCTGCTGTACCTGCATACTAGCTTTCTTTTACAGTTCATTTAATTTAGTTAACTACAATTACTGTGAACAATCACCATCTGAGTTTTAAGAAGAAGCAAGGCGATGCACATAGAGAAACAAGGACTTAGCAGAATCAGGGAAGATGATAGTCTCATGATCATGTCATTGGTCAAGGAAACCCTGAGGCTGGGGTGGGAACCTGGGTTCAAATCCCAACACAGCAAGTGGTGGAATTTAAATTCAATTCATAAATCTGGAATATAAAGTGAATATGACCATGACAACTATTGTTGTAAAAACCCTTCTGGTTCACAAATGTCCTTTAAGGAAGGAAATCTGTCTTTACCTGGTCTGGCATACATGTGACTCCTGACCCAAGGCAATGTGGCTGACTCTCTACTGCACTCTGAAATGGCTGAACAAGCATGGGCAGTGAATGCTGGCCCACATTACATGAAAAAAAATAACAAAAAGCTGCAGAGAGAATCGACAAAAGTAGCAAGGGGAAAGTATAGGGAGAGAGACAGCATTCTGCAGTGAGAAAAGTAGGGAGACAATTAGAAAATACCACCAAGAAGGTTAATTAAAACTGTGCTCAATGAACTATAATTGCATATTATATTGCATAAATGGCAGACAATATACAAAACAGCCACTTCTATTAAAAACAGAAGATGTGTAAAATGCAGATAATACATTTATACATTTTGCCATTATATAATGTGCTTCATGGTATATTATTTCAGCTACATACAATATCTAATGACAGCTCTTTGCTGACACAGTCTGTATTTGTGTTTGAACATGTTTTCCTCAGTGATTCGTGCTATGATAAATGATGTTTCTCATTCAGGCAGCAGTCCCTGAATCAGCTGTTTATGGGTTAGAAGCGATTCAGTTCAGTTTATGCAAATGCCGTGGTGAAAGGTGCACCTTTCAAAGTCACTTTGCCACAAAAGCAAAAGTGGGAATGAAAAGTGTCTTTGCTACATTTAATCTCCCAAAAGCACATCTGCAGGACAATGCTGAGCACTTGAAGAATTGCACACACCAACAATGGCGAGGGAGATGTTGCCAGGCCATTTGGGTGCCATCAGTGTCATCTGGGAAAGGTTTTCTTCTCGTTCATACCAGATTGTACACATGTTCTCTTTGAACAGTTTCCTGATCTTGGTAACAATATTCAGTGCAAGAAACCTCCCACCTATTGTTACGGTGTCGCTAACAGGCAGAGTACAAAGAAAAAACTTGCATTTATGTAGCCCCTTATAGCAGTGCAAAATACTTCACAGCACTGAAGTACTTGTGAAGTGCAGCTACTGATGTAATGTAGGAATTGTGGCAGCCAATCTTTGCACCTCAAGCTCCTGCAAATTACGATGTGCTAATGACCCGATTATCTGTTTTTTGCGATGTTGATTCAAAGACAAATATTGGCTGGAGCACACGAGAGAACTACCCTGTACCTCTTCAGAATAGCGCCGTGAGATGTTTCACATCCACCCGATTAATGTCCTACCTGACAGAAGGTGCCTTTTGACAGTGCTCTGCTCCATCATTGCAGCATGGGGAGATGGGATCCTGGGTTCTTGTGCTACAGTCTCAGAGTGGGACTTGAACCCATGACTACCTAACACTGATGTTAGCTTTTGATCAAAGGATCCAGAGTTTCCAGTGACTTAAAGTTGCCCTTTGTGGTGAGGGTTGCATAGTCTAGTCTTACTGTAGGTGTTGCTTGATATACTGTCACTGTAGTGAGAGTTCCTTTGTATAGGCTACTATAGGAGGACCGACATGGTGCAGTGTTTCTACAGTATAAGTTACCATTTCAGTACATTGGGATTTATGGTACAGTATCACCACAGCATGAGTGACATGGTATTCATCAGGAGTTGGATAGTACACATTATCACTACAGTGCGAGTTAGATGGTATAGTCTCAGACTGTGGGAGTTATGTCAGACAGTATCAGTACAGTGGTCATTGTGTGGTACTGTGTTAGTACTATGGAGGTTATGTGGTGCTGTGTCAGTACAGGGGAAATTATGTGGTAGTGTTGCTACAGTGTCACCACAGTGGGGTTACATGGTACAGTATCAGAACAGTTGAAGTTACATGGTACTGCGTTTGTACCACTGGGTTTATGTGGAGCAATGTCAATACAGGGATAGTTATGTGGTCCAGTGTCGTTATAGTAGGGTTACTTGGTACAGGATCTGAACAGTGGAAGTTATGTGATATAGTATGGTATATTGCTTCCCCAAACCTCTTGGATGTATTTACCTTATCTGCTCCACTTAACCTAGCTACATACTCATTGTTTACACACCTAACGTGCCTAAATATTTAGTTACTGCACCCTCAGTGCCGCCTTACCCTCTGCTTCATTGTGATTGCTATTTTTAGCCTTCACTGTGCAGTGCAGAAATTGCTTGTTCTCTGACGCTTTCTACCTGTGGAGCCAAGGATGGTAGCTTCACTCCCTTTCAGCGCACTGCATTCCAGTGTGTCCATACATCAGCAGGAAGCAACTGTACTCTAGCTGCATTCTGAAGCTCACAGCAAACACATGGGAGGGAGCCAGAGGCCCCCAAGGTTCACTCCTTGGGTGAGAGCAATTCTGCTGAAACCTTCACCAGGGAATTTGAAACAAAGAATTACAAATCCACTCTGTGGCTCTCTCAGAGTACAGCATCATTGTGTTGGCTGTCTCAGGGCATTGTGGTGCCTCCCCCGGCTACTTGGACTGTACATCCTCGCACCCTGTTTCCTGTAAAGAATCCATTCCATTCTCCCAGTTCCCCTGTCTCCATCGCATCTGTTCTGATGATGCCAACTTCGACAAGGGAGCTCTGAAATGTCCACCTTATTCCTCAACCGAGGATTCTCCAGCACCATTGTTGACAGGGCCCTCAACCGGGTCCGATCCATGTCTGTACTTCGGCTCTCACTCCCCCTCTTCCTTCCTCCTTGTCCTTACTTACCATCCCACCAGCATCTGCGTCCAGAGGATCATGAGCAGCCATTTCTGCCAGATGCCAGCGAGGTGCTACCACCAGACACACAGTCCCCTCCCTCCCATGTCCACCTTTCACAGGGACCATTCACTCTGGGATATCCTGGTCTACTCTTTCTTCACTCCCAACATCCCTCCACAATCCCATGGCACCTTCCCCTGCAATCACTAAAGGTGCAACACTTGCCCATTTACCTCCTCCCTCCCTCTGTATCCAAGGGCCCAAACACATTTCAGGTGAAGCAGCACTTTATCTGCATTTCCCACAATCTGGTCTACTGCATTCGCTGCTCACAATGTGGTCTTCTCTGCGTTGGGGAATGAAACGTAAACCGGGTGACCATTTCGCAGAACATCTACATTCTGCCCGCAAAAAGACCCTGAGCCTCCGGTTGCCTGTTCCTTTAACACACCACCCTATTCCCTGGTCAACATCTCCTGTCCCAGGTTTGCAGTAGTATTCCAGGGAAGCTCAACGCCAGCTGGGAAACCAACACCTCATTGTCTGCTTGGGGATCCTGCTACCCTCCGGACTCAATACTATGTTCAACAACTTTAGGGCCTGAACTCACCCCATGACCAAGTCCTCATACCACACACACCAGGCCACGTTATCACACAGTCTGCTGTTACATACAATCCACTGTTAGCCACTAACAGTTTCCATTAACAACTATTCACCCTCCCAGCCAGATCGTTATCCACTCCTTTGTCTGTCCAGCTGTTCTCTCTCTTTGGGCTCTTTCCCTAACGATCATTTACGCCTTGCCCCCCCCTCCACCATATCTTCTGCATATAAACCAACATTTTCTGAGCTACCATCAGTTCTGATGAAGGGTCACCGCACCCGAAACGTTAACTTTGATTTCTTTTCACAGGTGCTGCCCAACTTGTCGAGCTTTTCCAGCAACTCCTGTTTTTGTACAGTGTCACTGTGATGGTTGCCTCAGGGTACACTGTCACTGTGGTGACTGTCTCAGAGTACAGTGTCACTCTGCCTGTCTCACAGTACTGCATCACTCTGATGCCTGTCTCAGGGTATAGTGTTACTGTGGTGACTGTCTCATGGTCCAGTGTCACTGTGACCGTGTTGTTTGATGAGGAGTATGTATTATCCATTTCAGGTGTTTTTGCAATCTGTGTGTTCTGGTCTAATTGTTGCTCATCTTCAAGGATATATGAAATAGATCAACATGTTTTTGTGCTCGCATCACTTTGCTTGGTCTGTGCCGGAACATAAACACACCTTGAAGCTTTAGGTGACTTTGAGAGGCCAATCAACTATCACTTCCTTTGCTGATTCTTGCCATTCAGTTTCCTAAATTGCAAAGATATTCCTGTACGTTTCTTGCTGTGTAGCTCAAGTGTCCTAGTACTTGACAGCTGTGCAGGTCCAGTGCAGGTATACCCAGGCTATTTGACTGTGGGGTGAACCTGTTCAGATGCTCATTTGCCACTTGCACTGCCTAGTGGCAGTAGGGGAGGGCTGTTGAGGACAGGGGCTTCTCTGGACAATGATCAACTGCAGCAACCCCAGGTGTGGAGTTTCCTCACCTTCGTCTTAATGACAGACAGAGACCAGTTTCAGTTCTGAAGCTACCACAGAAAGATGCAGGTGAGATTAAATTCATGAGGTTGCTTTTTTTTTTAACTTTTGTCATGTTTTCTTCATGTTCAATGAGACGGAATATTGGGGTCCTCAAAATGTCTTTTGGCTATTCTATCTGGCATGCAACTCTTAATCATTTCTGTTGTGCCTGTGTGTCCAAGTCCTTTCATCACTTCTTCTGCAGGGATTCCATCCAATCCTAGCAGTTCTTGAAGAAATAGATTCTGCTGAAGTTTACCATTTAAGATAATTGCGAGATGCATTCTTGTGATGTTCCTTTGTTCATTATCTTGGCAAAGGTGTTATCAGCTCTATTCAAGTCACACGCTTGGTTAGAGACAAAAAAAACTGCAGATGCTGGAACCAAAGTAGACAGGCAGGAAGCTGGAAGAACACAGCAAGGCAGGCAGCATCAGAAGGTAGGCGAAAGTGAGGACCACTGATGCTGGAATTAGAGTTGAGAGTGTGGTACTGGAAAAGCGCAGTAGGTCAGGCAGCATCCGAGGAGCAAGAGAGTCAATGTTTCGGGCAAAAGTCCTTCATCAGCTGGTAGAGAGGTCGACGTTTCAGATCCTTTTTCAGGACTGGGCGTGGGTGTAGGGACAGCTGCAGATAAGGGGAATGGAGGGGGCAGGGTGGTGAGGTGGGGATAGGTGAAGACAGTTAGAGGGTACGACCTGGTTGGTCAATGGGAGGAATGAATCTGGTTTGTGGCAGGGAGGAGCGGAACGGAGGGGGAGGAGCTGGGAAGGAGTTGGGGGTTGGAAAGGGTGGTTATTTGAAATTGAGGAACTTAATGTTGAGTCCTCCAGGCTGTAGGCTGCCCAGGCGGAAGATGAGGTGGTGTTCCTCCAATTTGTGGTTTGGTTTGTTGTGGCAATGGAGGAGGCCAATGATGGTCATGTCGGAAAGGGAGTGGGGAGGAGAATTAAAATGGGGGGTGACTGGGAGGTCCGGTCGGCCCCTGTGGGCCTGGTTTAGATGCTCAGTGAACCGTTCCCTAAGTTTACGTTTGGTCTCCCCGATGTGGTCTTCTCTACATCGGGAGCACCTGATGCAGTAAACTAGGTTGGAAGAGAGGCAGGTGAACCTCTGTTACCTGCAAGGACTGTTTGGGGCCCTGGATGGAGGTGAGGGGGGTGGTGTACCAGCAGGTTTTGTATTGTTTATGGTTGCAGGAAGGTACCAAAGGGTTTGGGGGGGTGTTGGTGTGGAGAGTGGCACAAACCAAGGATTGTCTAAGGGAACGATCCTTGCAGAAGGCAGATGGGGGTGAGGAGGGGAAAATATTCTTGGTGGTGGGGTCTAGTTTGAGTTGGTGGAAGTGTTCAAGGATGATGCGTTGGATGCGGAGACTGGTGGGGTGGTAGGTGAGGACAAGGGGACTCTGTCTTTGTCTTTGTCTTTGGGGAGGGTGGTTAGAGCAGTGGAACGGGGAATAAAGGTGGTGCAGTGGAGGGCTGTCTGGATGACAGAGAGAGGAAAAGCATGTTGTTCCTCTCCAACAGACCCATCTAGTCCCCCTCCACCACTACCCTCCTCAGCCTTGCAGAACTGATTCTCACCCTGAACGGCATTTCCTTCAACTCCTCCCATTTCGTTCAAATCCAGATGGGCCCCAGCTATGCCTGCCTCTTTGTCGGATATGTCAAACAGTCCCTCTTCAGTACCTATACAGGCTCTGTGCCCCAACTTTTCCGTCATTATATTGATGACTGCAACGGTGCAGCGTTCAGCACCCCGGCTGAACTAGAGCAGTTCATTGACTTCACCTACAACATCCACCACGCCCTCAAATTCACTTGGTCCATCTCAGTCACATTCCTCTCCTTTCTTGACCCCTCAATTTCCATCTCCGGTGACAGTCTCCAGATAGATGTTTACTACAAACTCATAGACTCCAATAACTATCTGGACTGCACATCCTCCCACCCTGTATTCTGCAAAGAACTCTGTCCCATTCTCCCAATTACTCCGCCTCCTCCTCATCTGCTCAGACGAGGAGACATTCCACTCCCAAGCATCACAGATGTCCACCTATTTTGAACAACATGCTTTTCCTCCCTCTGTCATCCAGACAGCCCAGCACTGCACCACCTCCATTTCCTGTTCCACTGCTCTGAACTTCCCACCCCCCAAACGCAATAAAAACAGTCTCCCCTTGTTCTCACCTACCATCCCACCATTCTCCGCATTCAACGCATTATCCTTAAACACTACTACAACTCCAACTAGACTCCACCACCAAGAACATCTTCCCTTCCCCACCTGACTCTGCCTTCCGCAAGGACCATTCCCTTCCGCAATCCTTGGTTTGCGCCACTCTCCCCACCAACCTCTTCCCCCGAACCCCCAGGTACACCATACCCCTCACCTGCATCCAGGGCTCCAAACAGTCCTTGCGGGTGACAGAGGTTCACCTGCCTCTCTTCCAACCTAGTTTACTGCAACAGGTGTTTCCGATGTGGTTTTCTCTGCATCGGGGAGACCAAACGTAAACTTAGGGAACGGTTCACTGAGCATCTCAACCAGGTCCACAGGGCCGACCGGACCTCCCAGTCACCACCCATTTTAATTCCCTTTCCACTCGCTTTCCAACAAGACCATCCTTGGCCGCCTCCATTGCCAAAATGAACCAAACTGCAAATTGGAGGAACAGCACCTCACCTTCCACCTTGACAGCCTACAGCCTGGAGGACTCCACATTGAGTTCCCCAATTTTAAATAACCTCCCTTTCCAACCCCCTTCCCCCTCCATTCCACTCTCCCTGCCACAAACCAGATCCATTCTTCCCATTGACCAACCAGGTTGTATCCTCTACCTGTCTTCACCTATCCCCACTTCACCACCTTGCTCCCGCCACCCGCTTTATCTGCAGCTCCCTCCACACCCACGCCCAGCCCTGAAGAAGGGTTACACCCAAAATGTCGACTTCCCTACCTCCTGATGCTGCCTGGCTTGCTGGGTTCTTCCAGCCTCCTGCCTGTCTATTCAAGTCACAGTCGGAATTGGCATATGCACCCATTGTTCATTTATGCCTGTGCCTTCAGCTGTCTCAACCCTCACTCTCTGGAATTCCTTCTCTGCCTCTCTTGTTTGCACACTATTTATTCCTCAGTCACTGTAAAAAAAGATTGTCTGGCCACTATTATTTTCCCGTTTGTGGAAGTTTGCCATGCACAAGTTGGCAGCCGTGCTTCCTAATTAACTAACACATCAGTCACAACATATCAAAAAGTACTAAATTGTGTATAAAATGTTTTGGGGCCATCCTGATATTGTGAAAGGCACTATATAAACACAAGTCTTGCATTCCTTAAGATGTTTGTTAAAACGGAACATCTCTGACCAAGCTTTTAGTTACCTGTCTTAATGTCTCCTTACATGACTCTAATATTGTCCAGCAGCAGTCCCTGAGAAATGCTAATGGTACTTTTTAACTGCATATTGTTTGCCAATATTACAAATAGATCTTAAGGTTGCCAGGAAAGCACAGATCAGGAGAATGGGGTCACTGAATACTGCACTGGGGTTTAACACTCTTGCCTTTGCACCTCTGTGAGATTTAATCCAGCCAAGATCCATCGTGAGAGCGCTTCCTGTTTGTGGGTCTATTTTTAAAAGGGATTTGACTGTCTCAACCAACTTCCTGCTGAGATTGGCTCCATTTTTCAGGCTGAGGCCTTAGCTCCTACTCCTGTGGTCCAGGAGGATGTTGGGAAACACCCATGAGCAGTATTGAAAGAAGAGCAAGTAGCCATTTTGTGCAGAGCAAGATCCCACAGCATTCTGGTCAACATGTCTCCCTCAAGCCTACACCCACTGAAAGGCAGTCTTTCCACATCTTCAGTACTGTTTGGGGAGAGGGAGTGGATTTTGAGTTGGGATAAATGTTTGCCCACACAACAACAGTCACTTTACCTAAATAGAAGTCGTGGTTCAATATGCCTTAAACCACTTTGACATGTTATATCACTGGCACTGTTAGAAATTTGGTTGTCACAATTTGGCAATTGTTTTTGAGCTATCGCCCCATTCTGGAAGTTTACGTCCCCCGCTGTTTGCATAAAGCCTGAGGGCCTGACTAGCCTCAAATCAGGCAACAGTTGCCACTATTTCTCCATTGTTGGGGAACCAGAGTTGTACACCCAGTTTTTCTGATGTTCCTGGTGGGCCTCTGTCCTTGGACTGACACCCTCAAAGTCCAGTTTCTGCAGCTGATCTTCCCAGGCCCCAGAAGCAACATACTCACCACTCTGTTGTTGGGCCTATCCAGACCAAATTGGTCATGGCATTTTTGTATTGCTGATTTTGGGCTGTAGTTTCATAAGTACAAGGAAAGCCCACTGATTTTGGCTTTGTCTCTTGTTGAGATGCAGCATCAACCTTTGACTGATAATGTTCTTGGGACCTTTGGTGAAGCTAAGGGTGCTACTTAAATGCAAACAGTTTCTTTTCTTCCATCTCAGCAAGGCCATCTCATTGGTCACAAGTATGATCAGACCATTTGACCATGATAAAAGAAAATAGTGTCTTCACTAGATGAAACCACCAGCATTATGTTTGTGTAATCAAAACTCAAAACCAGCTGATTTTCTTCAACTTATCCTGTCATTATCACTGATTAAATGCAAAGCCTCTTGAACTGCATGGCTTAATTTTACATTGGGTGTCCTTTTACCTGTTGAGCCATTATTGGAGCTCATGGTGGATGTAAAACATTGGTTTACGAACAAAAACAAAACACAGGAATGTTCCTCGGGATGAGAGACCAGTTACAAGGAAAGATTGACAGAATTGAGACTGATTGTAAGGATGGCTTGAGAGGGAGAGTTGATCTGTATCCTGAAGGATCAGACAAAATGCATCAGGAGAAACTGTCTTTGTTAGTGGAAGGACTGAGAATGAGGGGACACAGATTTAAGTTGATATGCAAAATAAACAGAAATGATGACATGAGGAACAACTTGTTTAGACAGCAAGTGGTCAGGATCTGGAATGCACAGCCTTAAAACGTGGGGGAGTGGGATTCAATTGAGGCTTTCAAAAGGGATTCAGTTTACGATCTGAAAAGAACACCGTTTGCAGGGCTGAGGGGAATGGTGGGGAGTAGATCTGAGTTGCTTTTGCAACGAGCTGACATGGACACGACGAATCAAAGGCTTTCTCCTGTGTTGTAAGTTTATTTTATGATTCCATGCACGTATTACTTCATATTCAACAATTTGTAGCTCTATTACTAGGGGCAACCTCATGTCGTCAACTCTCCAGGATTGCCCTGAAGTTTCCTGGTTTTGAAGATTATTGTCCTGGAAATTGGTGCGAGCAAATCCTGGGATGGAAAGACAGAAAAATTTGGTCTCTCTGGTGTAACCATGTCTTTGATGCTGGGGGCATGGGTATGAAACGAAAGGCTTTTTGAGTGGGTGGGGTAGTTGGGAGGTGGGAGAGCATGTTTTGAGACTTGCAGGAACGCGTCCATTGGTGACCCTGTGGGAAATGCAAAGTTACTAAGCTACTAGTTACTAAGTATCCTTAACCTTTCAAGCAAAGGTACAGCTTGAAAGGTTAAGGATACTTAGTAACTAGTAGCTTAATGTGATCCTTACTTCCAGCCATGAAAAGAAAGGACAGAATAGATGAGCATAGAGTCGTAGAGTTACAGAGATGTACAGCACGGAAATAGACCCTTCGGTCCAACCTGTCCATGAGGACCAGATATCCCAACCCAATCTAGTCCCACCTGCCAGCACCTGGCCCATATCCCTCCAAACCCTTCCTATTCATATACCCATCCAAATGCCTTTTAAACGTTGCAATTGTACCAGCCTCCACACTTCCTCTGGCAGCTCATTCCATACACGTACCACTCTCTGCGTGAAAAAGTTGCCCCTTCGGTCCCTTTTATATCTTTCCCCTCTCCCCCTAAACCTATGCCCTCTAGTTCTGGACTCCCCCACCCCAGGGAAAAGACTTTGTCTATTTATCCTATCCATGCCCCTCATAATTTTGTAAACCTCTATAAGGTCACCCCTCAGCCTCCAACGCTCCAGAGAAAACAGCCCCAGCCTGTTCAGCTCTCCTTATAGCTCAAATCCTCCAACTCTGGCAACATGATAAGAGGAGCATGACATTAGGAACTAGCATTGAGAGGATTATAAAAGTCTTGAAATCCTGACTTTGTTTCAGTGCGTGGTGTTATAATCTAGAAAGCTAGGTGGTGAAGGATCCAACTGGACCAATCCTTACACACTTTTTTTTAATGAGCATTTATTTACAGAAATGCACATTACAGACATATGCTTCCTAATCTAACAAAATCCCTGAGATTTGACAGCCATGTCAAGACCTGTGGCTGTTTCTCTCCTGGAGATTCTCTCTGACTTGGTTCGTATTGCTCATTTTTATTTCAAGTTTCCTGCATTTGTAGAATTTTGCCTTTGCAACTGGTGTTTGTTGAGGAATCTGCATTGATTAGGAGAACTCCATGATTCTGAATATTCTTGAAACAATAAGATCCTGAGGGGACTTGACAGGGTGAATGCTGAGAGGACTTTTCTCCTTGTGGGAGAGACCAGAATGAGGTGGCACAGTTTGAAAATAAGGGGCCTTCCATTTAAAATTGAGATGAGTATGATCAATAGTCAAAAAATGTGGTGCTGGAAAAGCTCAGCCTGTCAGGCAGCATTTGAGGAGCAGGAGAGTCGACGTTTCGGCCATAAGCTCTTCATCAGGAATGTGGAGGGGGCAGGGGACTAAGAGATAAATAGAGGGGTGGGGGTGGGGGGGGAGATGCTGGGATCATCATATAGCACGGAAACAGACCCTTCGGTCCAATTTTTCCATGCTGACCAGGCATCCCAACCTGACCTTGTCCCGTTTGCCAGCATTTGGCCCATGTCCCTCTAAACCCTTCCTATTCATGCTTTTCAAATATTGAAATTGTGCTCTGTTGAATTCTTGTTCCCAAAGACCAGTGGAGGCTGAGTTAGAAAAATTTTTGTTTAATGAAACTATTGAGGGTTATGGAGCAGAGAGAATGTGAAAATGAGACCCCAGCCTGATCAGCCTTGATCTTATCGAATGGTGGAGCCAGTTTGAGGGGCCTCCTCCTATTTCCTTACAGTTAGACAGAGCCTTGGTTTTAATGTTTCAAATCGGGAAATAAACAGCATCTCTGGAAGTGCAGCATTCCTTCAGGATTGCACTGGGAGTGATAGCCTCAATTTTTATCTTAAAGTGGGGCTTGAACCCACAGCCTTTTTAATTCCAGCGTAAGCACACTTACCCACTGAGCCACAGCTGACACAATGGGAGTAGAAGAAAGAGTGATTTGAAGAGGGATAGAGACATTAATGTGAAGTCTATCCCAGGAACATATCTGAGCAAGGAGGTGATGTTGAACCTGTACAAGATCCTTGTTAGACCTCAGCTGGAGGATTATGAACAGTAGTCAGTGCCACATTATAGGAAAGATGCGAACGTTCATTGGAGAGAGTGCAGAAGCAATTTACACAAATGGTTCCAGGGATGAGAAACTTCAGCTTTGAGGATTGATTGAAGAAATTGGGACTGTTCTGCTTGGAGAGAAGATGGCTGAGAGGGAGATCTGATAGAGGGTTTCAACATCATGAGGGGGCACTGGACAGAGTAGATCGGGGGAAGCTGTTCCCACATGTAAAATGAACAAGAATGAGAGGGGCATGGATTTAAAGTGATGAAGCGAGGGTGATGTGAGGAAAAACATTTTCACCCAGTGAATAGTTAGGGTCTGGAATGCACTGCCTGGGAATGTGGGGGAGGCAGGTTCAGTTGAGATATTCAAGGGTGGCATTGGATAGTTATTTGGATAGAATGGTGTGCAGGGTAAAGGCACGAGATTGGCAGTGGGGATAGAACCAGTGCAGACATGGGCTGAATGACCTCCTTATGCATTTTAACAGTTCTGTGATTCTGATCATTTGATTTGAAGATATTACCATTTACAGTTGTCAATCAGCAGTGGGGAGATGTCAGCAGGCAGATTTGTGGTAAAATAGCTATTCCTCAGGGATGCCCCAGTGCTGAGCCTCAGACCTGTCAACAGTATTGCATGAGGCAGATCAATTGCCGTGCTTCAAAACTGATCAGTTGAGACAGTCAGTGGAGAGGTAACCTCGTAATTGAGTTTCATTAATGAAAGTTCAATGGACCTCACTGAGGCCTTTACGGTTATGAAGGAGTTCAGTCAGTTGGATGTAGAGAAGATGTTTCCACTTATGCAGAGTCCAAAGCTTGAGGTTAGAAATGTAAGATGATCACTCCTAAATTCAGAAGTGTGTTCAGCAGATATGGCTTCACTCAGCTGGGAGTGGTGAGAATATGGGAGGCAAACAGAGATCCTTTTCAGGGCAAGTTGGATAACTGCATGAAGAAATGGGAACAGAGGCGGAATTTTGGAGGGAAAAGGCTTGAGTGAAGCATAAGCACTGGTATGGGGCAGGTAGGCTGAATGGTCTGTCTCTGTGCTGCATGTTTGATGCAAGCCAGTGAAATATGTAATCAATGATGAATGTTGGAAGGATCAAACTGGACTGGAAATCCTTTTCTTGAGAGCTTTTTTTTCATAGAATTCAGTATTGCATATGTCTACCTCTGACCTGCAACTTCAGTATCCCAGAAGTCACTTTTTAAAAAAAAATTAACCAATTTTTCTAAATAACCTGTACAGAGATGTTATTACACACTTCTAAAGCAGGTAAGACTTGAACCTGGGCCTCCAAGCCCAGGGGTAGGGACACTGCCACTGTGTCCTAAGAGGATCCCCAGTGCCTTTTTTTAAAAGTTCCCCCACAATGTCACTGCACCCAGTCTCTCTCTTTATAAGTGCTCTGGGTGCTTAATTAACAATGACCGTAACAATATAATTGGCGGACCATTAATGATTATCAATCATTAATACTAGGTGTAATGTTAGCTGGCATCTCCAATCTCAGTATCCCACTTTATCTCACTGAGATTGCTATCTCTGTCTGTGTTATCTGCCCCCACTCCTGGCTGGGAGCTTGCCACCTGAACTCAAAAGTAGGTAGGATTTTCTCTCACTTTGACTTTCAGCCGTTAATGGAATTGGATTTTGTTTTTTTCCCAGCAGCCCTATGTCCCACCCGCCCAGCAGATGGCACCGCCCAGTCCCAGCACCAACAGCAGCAGTAACAGCAGCAGCGTTGGAGGAGAGCAACTGAGTAAAACCAACCTTTACATCCGTGGGCTTCACCCTGGTACGACCGACCAGGACCTTGTCATGCTCTGCCAACCGTAAGTACTTTGTGTGCTTTAAATGATCCTATGGGACTGGAGGAGAGGTGAACAACACCTTTTGAGACATTTTTGTGATGGCTGTGCACTGCTGAGGTACGCTGTTTGCTAACAACAATGATCATGAATTGAATAAATCTCTTGAAATGTTGCAACTTTCAAATCTTTGACCATCCTTAAAGTTCCAGTCTTCCTTTGATTATCCATTTGCCTCTGTTATAAAGCAAGGTGTCAGCGAGAGCTCAGAAAATGAGGCGTGGATATTATGTTGAGGATGTGACAGATAGTATGTGATTTGAGCGGGGGGCTTTCAAGGAGATGGCCACTCTGGTAACTTGTCCTTAGAATGGCACGCATCGAGATCTGCAGCCTATGTCACTTATCTTTGTTTACCCCTGTGCCTCTCTGTGCAGCAGTACAGAAATGTGACCGTGTTAGCTTTGATCATAGTGTTAGCATGGCATGATGCACAAGGGCAACTCGCAATCAAATAAAGGACCAATCGTGGGGCCTCCGATGCATGTGCTAAGGTTGCTACCTCTGCCATTATCACAGAGCGATTGACTGACTGTGTCCTTTGAGGTTCACACTGGAAGATCTGAGGATTGCCCAGGTTTCCTTAAATCCAAAAAGGCTGATGGTGATGTTAGCATTTCTCACTGACTAACCCAATGCAGTAGAAAGGGCCTGTGTTCCTTGGAGTTGATGAGAGGTGACCTTGAAAGTCAAATGTTGCAACTGACCAAATTCTGGGCATGAAACAAATTGAAAGACCTTTCATGAATATTTAGCTGAGGTCAAAAAGTGGCCATGATCGCATTTGAATGGAAGGGCTGAATGGCCTACTCTTTCTTCTCCGTTGGTCAAATAGAATGATCTTGGGATTGATGTAATTATTTTTACCTGCTTCTCCAATTTACCATCAGTGTTTTTGCAGGAGGCATCTTTTGTGCTCATTAAAGTGAGCATTACCAGTGATGAGAAATGGCATCCCATGGCACTGTCACTGCCTTTCAGGCACCCCAGTGGTGACAGCAATCACTTCCAGTCTGGTAAAGGCCAGACTGTTTCTGAGGGCACTCTCTATTTCTCTCTCTCTTTGCTACTGTGACAACTGAAGAGTCTTGGGGGCACATGCCCACTAAATGGTATGCTTGGTAAGAGCATGGCAATCCAGCCTAAACTCAGAGTAAAAATTTAAATGAAAGGGTAAAGCGTTCTGAGTGCAAATTCTCCCCACCTTGTAGAGTTTTGTGTTGAACTCCACCGGGTGGGGCAAAATCTCCAGTGGAGATGAGGGAGAGTCCTGCTGGGTCCTTCCACCACTGTCAACAAAAAGACAGTTTTAGTTGGGAGTGACCCTTGATTTTTTTTTAACCTGCAAATTATGACTAAATGAAGTGTGTGTGGACTCGATGTAATGAAAACTGTATGCAATTGTTCAGTGGCACTTGTAATATTCATTAAACAGGTGGCAGACGAATGTGTTTCTTTGAAAAAAACAGCTGCTGAAAATTATAGAAACCCCATATTGTGGAAACAGGCCATTCGGCCCAACAAGTCCACACAAGTAGTCTCCATTTTAGAAGGAATACTTCAGGAGCAGAAACCTAGAAAGCAGCAGCAGGAATAGGTCGTTCTTCCCTTTGAGCCTGCTCTGCCATTCAATGTGACCATGATGATCATTCAACTCACTCTCATGTTTTTACTTTCTCCCCATACCCTTTGATGTCTTCAGCACTAAGAACTATATTAAACTCCTCCTCGAAAACATTCAGTATTTTGGCCTCAACTACTTCCAGTGGCAGAGAATTCCACAGGCTCCCCACTCTCTGGGTGAAGACATTTCTCCTCGTCTCAGTCCTAAATGGCCTATCCCATATCCTTAGACTATGATCCATAGTTTTGGACTCTCCGGTCATTGGGAACATCTTTCCTGCACTTACCCTGTCTAGTCCTGTTTTATAAATGTTATAATTTATAAATTTTATAATTTTATAAATTTCTATGCAATCCCCCCTCATTCTTGTAAATTCCAGTGAATATAGTGCTAACTGATCTAGTCTCTCCTCATGTGTCAGTCCTGTTATCCCAAAAAATCAGTCTGGTAAACCTTTCTTGCACTTCCTCCATCACCAGGATGTCCATCCTCAGATAGTATTCCTGGGATGGTCTCACCAAGGCCCTGTACAATTGCAGCAAGTCATTCCTGTACCTGTACTCGAATCCTGTTTGAAGGCCAACATGCTGTTTGCCTTCTTCACCGCCTGCTGCACCTGCAGTGTTTATTTTCAGAAACTTGTGTACAAGGACATCTATGTCTCATTGCACCTTTCCCTTTCCCAATCTGTTCCCATTCAGGTAATAATCTGTCTTCCTGTTTTTGCTCCTAAAGTGGATAACCACACATTTATTCACATTATACTTCATCTGCCCACTTACTCAACTTGTCCAAATCACTCTGCAGCATTCCTGACCCATCTCACAGTTTGCCCCCTCAGCCAACTTTTCCAAGAAGTTGAAAGTTGATGGCTTGATGTGCCCTTCCAAAGTTGAGCAAGGAGGACTTCATACTTGGTGAGAATGAGCTGCCTGCACACACCATGCTCTGTTGTGGAACCGGGAGCACATTACACAGAGAAGTGTGCCTTTTGTCACTGATTAACTGACTCCAGTTTCTGGGGTAGGTTAGTGAGGACAGTGGAATGGCATAGGCCCTGATTCTGGTCAGAGAGTTGAAGTCTACTTTCCAGGCTGGCTGCAAGGTAGATCACCTTGCAGTTTGTCGATTTGGTGTCAGTTTGAAAGTCTGCCAATGGTGGATTTTTGCAAACTATTGCCCAGTCTGCAGCAGTGCCTCATTGCCTGCTCCTCGCCCACAGGATGGTGCTTCCTGATTGTTCTTTTCTCCAAGCTCATTTTTATGCCCAGCAAACTGTAGGGGCAGCCAGGGCACAGGAGGGAGTGTAAAAACCAGGAGACACCATCTCGGAAGAAGGGGTAAGCCATTTCAGACTGAGATCAGGAGGAATTTCTTCACTGATGAGTGGCGAATCTTTGGAATCCTATACCAGAGGTTGCGGAGGGTCAGTCATTTGAGTCCATGATCGTGACCGAGATTGATAGATTTCTACATATGAAAAACATCAAGGGATTCAGGGAGAGTGTAGGAAAATGCCACTGAAGTATAAAATCAGTCATGATCTCGTTCATTGGTAGAGCAGGCAATATGTATCTGTGTAAATCAACAGTTATTGAAGTGCGTAAAGATTGGCTCCAGTTCTACCCATTACCAACTGGCTTTCTGATGTGTATGACTGAACATTGTGCAACTGTCAATGAGGGGTGAGGTGGGCAGAGCCAAACAAGCTTTCCTTTGCTCCACATTATACGCAATGGTTCTGAAAGGGCTAATGCTGAAGGCTGCATTAAATTCCACCCAATCTGATGAAGTCATAAGGATCATTGGGCATGTGAACCCTCGAATGTAGAAGCCCAATCATTAAGAATAAATGTAAATGGGTTGCTTTGTACCACGGAGAAAGTGAGGACTGCAGATGCTGGAGATCAGAGCTGAAAATGTGTTGCTGGAAAAGCGCAGCAGGTCAGGCAGCATCCAAGGAGCAGGAGAATCGATGTTTCGGGCATGAGCCCTTCTCCATTCCTGAAGAAGGGCTCATGCCTGAAACGTTGATTCTCCTGCTCCTTGGATGCTGCCTGACCTGCTGCGCTTTTCCAGCAACACATTTTCTGCTCTGTACCACGGGGTGGCAAACACCTGGAAGTAAGATTGGCAGCTCACCTAAAGATGGCAGGTAGCAACAGACAAGTTGTCAGCCTGTGATTAGTGCAAATGTGTTTTCTTTGTGTTAACAACTGTATTAAAAAGTAATTAGAGGCCCCTTCTGATGATATATTGGGAATAGCATGGCCTCACTTGACACTGAGATACATCGACCAGAGAAAGGTAGCCTGCCAAAGATCATTAGGCTGGCATTGGTAGGTTGCCTGGCAACAGGACCAGGTTGGGAAATGAAGCCCGTCATAGTTGAGCAATTGGACACCGTGTGGGATAATAGGTGAAGAATGGCCATTGAAGTGGGCTATCAGAGGGCTGCTGCCATCCATACAATCCCACAACAGTCAGTACTTTAAATGCAACCGCTCCAGGACTGAATGTTCCAAACCTAGTAGGCTGCTTAAGTGGGCAACATAAAGTTTTAGGTGGCACATCTTGCAAGACCTCCTATTGGCTAGCCAAAAATTCTTCCTGGGCAGCATAAGCCTGAGACATGCTATCTAGTCACTGGTACCTGTTTCTGCTATTAGCTAATAAAGAGTACAAGCAGGAGGCTGAAAGAACGCAGCAAGCCAGGCAGCATCAGGAGGTGGAGAAGTTGACGTTTCGGGTGTAACCCTTCTTCAAGGCTAATGCAGGGCAGTTAACCACCACCTAAACACAAATCTAAACAGGAGAAGACCATTCAGTCCATCGAGCCTGTTCCAGAATTCAAATTAGATTATGGCAAATCTGTACTGAACTCCATCTACTTGCTGTGCTTCTCTAACCCTTGGTAACCCTCCCCAACAAACATTTGTCCTATTCAGTTTTGACGCTTTCAGTCAAACCTCAGGCTCCATAGTCATTAATACTCAAGAGAAGACCAGTCAAGACTATGCAATTTGTAGGGCTGTTGTGGCACGGAGCTAGAGTCCCTACCTCTGGGTAAGGTGACCTCGGTTCAGGTCCCACATATTTCCAGAGGTGTGGCTGTACAGGTTGGTCACAATAATAATATTTTAAATTTTGAATAAAAGCAAAATCTGCTGGAAATCTGGAACAAAGAGAATGCTAGAGAAACTCAGCAGGTCTGGCAGCATCTGTGGGGAGAGAAACAGTTATGTTTCAAGTGCAGCATGAGTCCTGAAGAAGAGTTGCATCAGACATGCAATGTTAGTTGTTTCTCTTTCCATAGATGCTGTCAGAGCTACTGAGTTTCTCCAGCACTTTCTCTGTGTTAAATTTGCTGATGACCCACTGCTTCCAAAAAACATGCAACCTGGCCTCGTACTTTAGTCTTAGTTGAAGGCATTTGAACAAATCTGTCAACTTGTTTGAATTTGACTTTAAATTCCTCGGCTGAGTTGAAACGTGTGGCACTGGAAAAGCTCAGCAGGCCGTGCAGCATCCGAGGAGCAGGAGAATCGACGTTTCAGGCATAAGCCCTTCCTCAGGAATGAGGCTGGTGTGCCAAGTGGGTTGAGATAAAAGGTGGGTGGGGGGAATGTGGAGGGGCGCTGGGAGTACTTTAGGTGGGAGGAGGTGAGGGTGAGGGTGATAGGCCAGAGAGGGGGTGGGGGCGGAGAGGTCGGGAAGAAGATTGCAGGTCAAGAGGACGGTGCTGAATCCGGGGGTTGGGACTGAGATAAGGTGGGGGGAGGGGAAATGAGGAAGCTGGAGAAATCTGCATTCATCCCGTGTGATTGGAGGGTTCCTAGGTGGAAGATGAGGCGCTCTTCCTCCAGGCATCGTGTGGTCAGGGTCTGATAGGGGAGGGGAGGGAAATATATCCCTGGTGGTGGGGTCTGTTTGGAGGTGGTGGAAATGACAGGGGATGATACGATGTATCTGGAGGTTGGTGGGGTGGTAGGTGAGGATCGGTGGGGTTCTGTCCTGGTGGTGATTGGAGGGGCGGGGTTCAAGGGCGGAGGTGCGGGAAGTGGTGGAGGGCATCGTCGATCACGTCGGAGGGGAAATTGCGGTCTTTGAAGAAGGAGGCCATTTGGGCTGTTCGGTAGTGGGATTGGTCCTCCTGGGAGCAGATGCGGCAGAGGCGAAGGAATTGGGAATACGGGATGGTGTTTTTACAGGGGGCAGAGTGGGAGGAGGTGTAATCTAGTTGGTTGTGGGTGTCGGTCGGTTTATAGTAAATGTCGGTGTTGAGTCGGTCGCCCCAGATAAAAATGGAGAGGTCTAGGAAGGGGAGGGAGGAGTCTGAGACAGTCCAGGTGAATTTGAGGTCGGGGTGGAAGGTGTTAGTAAAGTGGATGAACTGTTCAGCCTCCTTGGGGGAGCATGAGGTAGCGCCGATACAGTCACCGATGTATTCCTTGGCCTCTGCTTTGATATTCAGCACTGACAAGTTAACTCCTTTAGCCCAGGCTCGTTTTTGTGTTGCAAATCTGCCAAGTTGAACATCTCCTTTCTAAGCCGCAGTGGCCAAACTGAACACAGGAAACAAATGTGGTTTTTAGTTCAGGCAAGGCCAAAAGCTTTTGTGTGCAGAATGTCAGCTAGCCTCCTTGCTGTTGTGTGCTCTGTGGTTTGTGGGTTGCCTACTCTGACTGGACCAGTCCTTTCTATTTGTGAATGGACTGAGAAGGAACTGAAACTGGGGTGAAAAGCTGCACAGGGTTTTCCTGTTGAGGGTTTTCTCTTGACTTGCTCTGTCAAGCATTTACAAAAAAAAGTAGGAAATGGTAGACACCACAGTTTATCAGTTGGCGGGGGATCCTCAGTTATTTTCTCTGGTTTTGGGGGCATAGAAGGGGTGGGGTGGGGCAGAATATGACCCCAACAGCAATGATGTCAGAAAGCACTTCCTTCCACAGAGCAAGTTTGGAAATTCTCCAATTGATAATAGTTTGGGCAAGGAGTAATAACGGTTACGAAAATCAAGGTGAGCTGAGCAAGTTCACGTGCAGGTCAGCCATGATCTCATCGCATGACAGTAAGAGGTTCAAGGGGCTGAATGGCCTGCTGCTTCAGTTCTTTTGTTCCTAAATGTGAAGGCTGCTTGCCAGAAGATAAGCAAATGCCTTCAGAACACAGGAGGCTGAGGAGCAGAGCAGGTTTAGAAAGGTTTGAGACCTGTCAAAGTACTTCTGAAAGGAATTCCCACCTTCAGGTAGAAAGTCAAGGCCTCTGAGGTGAGGAGAAGCTTCAGAGGAGATTTCATTGAGGTGTTCCAAATCTTGAAGGATTTCAATATAATAAAATGTTTCCATTGATAGAAGGATTGGAAATCAGGGACACATGTTGAAGGTGATTGGCCAAAGAACCAGAGGGGTGATGAGAATTTCTTTGACGTGTTGCCACAAACAGCAGTGGATTCAACCATAACTTTCAAAAGAGAATTAGTTAAATACTTGGAAAGGGAAATTTTGCAGAACCATGATAAAAGAGTGGGTTAACTGGATAATACTTTGAAAGAGCCAACACAGGAATGATGGGCTCAATGGATTTTTCCGATCCTGTGTGATTGTTTGTTTCTGTGGAAAAACTGGAAAAGAGTGACATAGAGTAGGTTGATTGATGGAGTTCATACTAAGAGGCTGTTTCCCTCTGGCAGGGGAATCTAGAACATATGGGGACATAGTCTCAATATAAAGGGTCAGCCATTTTGGACTGGGATGAGGAGAAATCTCTTCACCCAGAAGGTGGTGAATGTTTGAAATTCTTCACCTCCAAGGGTTGTGGAAGTTCCATCATTGTCTATCCCCATTCTTAACTTTATTCAGAGTTTTGGTCCTTCAGGGAATTGTGAGATGTGGGGAGCAGGTTGGAAAGTGGCATTTAGATCCAAGATCAGCAACAATCAGATTGAATGGCAGCGCAGGCTTGCAAGTCGTGTGGCCGCCTCCTTCTCTAATTGTGTTTTTGTAAACATGGAGAGGAGGAGAAACAGACAGAAAGCAATGTAAGACAGAATTAAGGTCTGAATTTGTTGAATTTAATGCAGAAGCTCAGGGACTGCCCTGGAGAACAATGAGGGTCTGCTCCTAAAGCTTATTTGGAACATTGCAAAAACAGCTAAAGGCTGAAAGCTTTGAGCAGGTACGGGAGAAGATTTGGAAGTGGTGAGCCACAGGGGAAAATCAGGGTTATGTTTGAGGGTGTAACAGAAATGTTCGGCGAAGTGATTACCCAATTTTCACCACAGATGAGCAGTGCATATAGGACACTAGGTCAGAGGAATAGCATAGATATTGCTGTCTCAGGCAAAAGGACTATTTTAGGGAGAGAAAAATGCTGATTGGGTGAGGTAGGGAGGAGACTTGTTTGCTGCCTCAGCCAGTAGGCCTAAATGCCTGTTTACTGTGCCAAGCAATTCTGTCCAAAAATCCCTTATAGCAAATAGTTCAAAAAGTACCCTGACTGCTTCTCTATCTCACTCATAGAATCAAGAATAAATAGGGAGCACACTGAAACGACATTAGCTTATATTTATATATTGATAACGTAAATATAACATAAATTGAAGCATCCTTCACAGAGAGAAAACAGAGCAAGATGGACTCCTAGCCAATGAAACAGGTGACTAAAGAGGTGTGCTTAAAGAAGAGAAGGCAAGGAGTTCGGGGAGGGAAGTGTATGAAATCACATGACTGAAGGCAGAGCCGACAATGTTGGAAGGAAAATGCTTCTGGACTATAAATAAGACAAAAAGGAATTGACAACTGAAGATTGCATAAAGTGATAGGTAAAAGTTAAAAACGAAGAGATTTCAGTCAAGTTGAATGCTGTTCAAGAAAGGGAAAGGGTGATGTGTGTGTGTGTGTGTGTGTGTGTGTGTGTGTGTGTGTGTAGGTGCATTAGTGATTGTGTGTGTTAATGCATGTTTGTGTTAGTGAAAATGTGTGTATGATGTACATGCATGCCTTCATGCATGTTGTGATACAGCCTTGCTTGTCACAGCTGGCTCTTGCTGTTACAGCACAGAAAGACTGTAAGAATATTTGTGGGATTGATGCAAATAATTGATTTTTTTTTTGTTATCCCAGTCCCAAGTTTGATTATCACTCAAACTCCAGCATACTCCCATAATCTGGCACTTTCCAATAAAGTTGAGATTGTATTCATCAGGGAGGAGTGGCTGAGATGGTGAACTGAAGGGATCTTAGTTTAACATACAAAGCAAAATGCTGTGGAAGCTGGAAATCTGAGCTAAGACAAAAAAGCTGCCAGAGAAACTCAGCAGGTCTATCAGCATTTATGGAGGACCTTACATTAACCTGTTGAAAGGTCGTTTTCACTTGGAATGTTAACAGTTTTTCTCTCCACCAATACTACCTGACCTGGTCATGATTTGTACTGTTTCTTGTTCTTTGCCCTGTTTTGTTTTTAAACCTCTTGGGTATACTCTTTATAACTCACAATCATATTTATTCCGTGCTTATCCCTCATAACCTCCTCCTCACTGCCTTGTTTTGGGCTGCCAAGCCTTGTGCCAGCTCTCCTCCCCACCCACCTTGCCCAGGTGGCCAATCTTCTTCAGTTGTGGGTGGCACAGTCTGGCGTTTCGAGGAGAGGAAACTTGCAGGATAACCCCGCCCATGTGACTCCTGACCAATGGCGTTGATCCCATTGCCAAATGGGATCAAACCCGAGATTTTCCCCTTCTGTACAGTGCAATGCCATCTCCACAGCGTCTTGTATCGTTGGCACACAGCTGCCCTTCTGATAGTGGGGAGAGGCCTGCTGTTACATATAACATAGACTCCTTACAGTGTGGAAGCAGGTCATTCAGCCCATCAAGTCCACATTGACCCTCCAAATAGCATCCCACCCCCTGCCCTATCCTAATAACTCTACATTCCCCATGGCCAATCCTCTTGACCTACACATCGTGGTGGGAGGAAATAGGAGCACCCAGAGGAAACCCACGCAGATACAGGGCGAATGTGCAAATGCCACATAGTCATCCGAGGGTGGAATAGAACCCGGGTTCCTCACACTGTGAGGCAGCAGTGCTAGCCACTTTGCTGCCCCTGCATTGGCGTGAGAAGTAGAATTACCAACCCTGCTTTGATGTTCTGCTGGAACTCGAGTCACATGACCCTCCCATTGCCAACACACTGCTATTGGTCCATCTCCTGGGTGATCCTGCCTTCCAACAATTAACTTGGAAAAGGTCAGACCCTTTTGCCGTGATATGTACTGAATGAGATTGGCCTCTGTTGGAAGTTGAGATTGTGGAGCTTCTGATAAATTTACTGGCAGGGCCTTGTTTGAGGGATTTTTTTGTTTGATGCAAAGAGAGGCCGCCCACCAAGTGGGATAGTCTGTGACACCAGGGAGTCCGGGGGAGCAGTCCCCAGGATGAGAAAAGCCAGCAGAATGGCTAAAGACAGAAAGCAGGATGGGGCTGTAGTTGTGGGAGCAAGCCCATCGTGGAGAGGTTTGCTTGAGGGCTGTGGTGGGGCAGGAAGAGCACAGCAGAAGAGTCAGGCAGCATCCAAGGAGCAGGAGAATCGACGTTTTGAGCATAAGCTCTCCATCAGGAATGAGGCCTCATTTTAGCACCACCCTCTTTGACGTGTGGGACCGTGTCTTTACTGCCACAGATGGCACTGACAGTGAGCTAAAACTGAAGGCCAGTGTTGAGCTGGTGTCTGTAGTTTGAAGGCTTGATGCCATGCCAGTGCCAAGTTGCCCAGTGCCGACAGGGATGCAGTAAGGGCTTTGCAATGGGCACTCATGTATCTACTGCTGGGGGGTAGAGCAGAGGATGGAGCTGATGGTTAGAGAGGAGTGTGAGAGAATAACAGAAGACCAGCCAAATAATTTTGACCACGTTTGACCCTCTTAGTAACCCCCATCTGCACACCGTCTACTGGAGAGTCTTGAGGTGCTGAAGTCAGGTGAGGACTGGCTCAGGCACAGCTGTGATGCCCCTGCAGCTGAACATCTGGCCCGTGTTCAGTACCTTTGTCCCATATGTGCAGAGTGATGCTGGGAGTGACTCATCGGCTTGTGTGAGGAAGGGGAAGTGTTGGTGTCAGTGGGGGTCACCTGCTTAACAGAGATGGGCTGCACTGGCATTGCACCCATGACATCCCAAAATGCTTCCCAACCAATGAAGTGCTTTCTGAGTGTGGGGAAAGAGCTGGGACCTTGTGCAGGAGGGAAAATTGGAGCCTGTGTCAGTAGCTATAATGAGCTTCCATCCTCTGGAGAATGAGCTACAAGAGAAATACAGCACACTGCAAGTACAGTCAGTTGCAAGATGTGACTGTTAGAATCTGTCATGTGAGTGGGCACAAGTTCCACTTACTGCGTTCACAGCCTGGTTTGACAGCATTCCTCATCGACAGCACATTTTTTTTGAACTAGCCTTTGGAAGAGGGAAATGACTCGCGTTTCTGTGTCGCCTCTCATATCCTCAGAGCGTGACATAGTGTACCTCCCAGTCACTAAATTACATACGGAAATGATTTCCATCATCACTGTGTCAGCACCTGCAGCAAACACAGCTAAGCCATGCCAATGGGAATTAGTGACTGGGTGAATCACGCAATAGTTAGAGCACAGATATAGGCCACTCAGCCCATTTAGTTCATACTGGTGTTTCTGCTCCACATGAGCCTCCTCCCACAACTTAACCTCAACTTCTTCCTCCCTCCTTGTTATCCCTTTCAACACATCTGTGATTCATCCCTGTGGGCATTGCCTCCAGATGCTTGCTGCTGATAATTTTTCCTGGTATCAGTTGCCCGCCTGTGAGTGCCACCAGCTAGGCTGAGTCTCCCTTCTTGTGACAGTGTGTCCAAAACGGTCGATGATAAGCCAGCCCCTACAGATCGTTCTGGGGCAGTGAGAAGGAAGAGAAGGTCAAATTGCCCATTGTGTGTATATTCAATAGGATGCATTGAGGTGTACAAATGCTTATGACTCTGCAAAGGCTACAGGGACTTGCACACTGTGACCAACCATTGTCATGTGACCTATAATGTAGTTGCTTATGGATTGAGGCATGCAAACATAAACCACTGCATTTATTTCAATGCAAGGGGCCTAACAGGGAAGGCAGATGAACTCGGGGCATGGTTAGGAACATGGGACTGGGATATCATAGCAATTACAGAAACATGGCTCAGGGATGGGCAGGACTGGCAGCTTAATGTTCCAGGATATAAATGCTACAGGAAGGATAGAAAGGGAGGCAAGAGAGGAGGGGGAGTGGTATTTTCGATAAGGGATAGCATTACAGCTGTGCAGAGGGAGGATATTCCTGGAAATACATCCAGGGACGTTATTTGGGTGGAACTGAGAAATACGAAAGGGATGATCACGTTATTGGGATTGTATTATAAACTCCCTAGTTGTCAGCAGGAAATTGAGAAACCGATTTGTTAGGAGATCTCAGTTATCTTTAAGAATAATAGGGCTGTTATGGTAGGGGATTTTAACTTTCCAAACATAGACTGGGACTACCATAGTGCTAAGGATTTAGATGGAGAGGAATTTGTTAAGCATGTACAAGAAAATATTCTTATTCAGTAAGTAGATGTACCAATTAGAGAAGGTGCAAACCTTGACCTACTCTTGGGAAATAAGGCAGGGCATGTGACTGAGGTGTCAGTGGAGGAACACTTTGGGACCAGTGACCATAATTCTATTGGTTTTAAAATAGTGATGGAAAAGGATAGACCAGATCTAAAAGTTGAAGTTCTAAATTGGAGAAAGGCCAATTTTAATGGAATTAGGCAAGAACTTTCAAAAGCTGACTGGGGACAGATGTTCGCAGGTAAAGGGACAGCTGGAAAATGGGAAGTCTTCAGAAGTGAGATAACGAGAGTCCAGAGACAGTCTGTTCCTGTTAGGATGAAAGGAAAGGCTGGTAGGTATAGGGAATGCTGGATGACTAGAGATATTGTGATTTTGGTCAAGAAAAATAAGGAAGCATATTGTCAGGTCTAGACAGGATAGATCGAGTGAATCCTTAGAAGAGTATAAAAGGCCATAGGAGTATACTTAAGAGGGAAATCAGGAGGGCAAAAAGGGGACATGAGATAGCTTTGGCAAATAGAGTTAAGGAGAATCCAAAGATTTTACAAATACATTAAGGACAAAAGGGTAACTAGGGAGAAAATACAGCCCTGAAAATGTGTTGCTGGAAAAGCGCAGCAGGTCAAGCAGCATCCAAGGAATAGGAGAATCGATGTTTCGGGCATGAGCCCTTCTTCAGGCTCATGCCCGAAACGTTGATTCTCCTGCTCCTTGGATGCTGTCTGACCTGCTGTGCTTTTCCAGCAATACATTTTCAGCTCTGATCTCCAGCATCTGCAGTCCTCACTTTCTCCTAGAGAATACGGCCCCTCAAAGATCAGCAAGGTGGCTTTTATGTGGAGCCGCAGGAGATGAGGGAGATACTAAGCGAGTTTTTTGCATCAGTATTTACTGTGGAAAAGGACACGGAAGATATAGAATATAGGGAAATACATGGTGACATCTTGAAAAATGTCCATATTTCAGAGGAGGAAGTGCTGGATGTCTTGAAACAAATAAAAGTGGATAAATCCCCAGGACCTGATCAAGTGTCCCCGAGAACTCTGTAGGAAGCTAGGGAAGTGATTGCTGGGCATCTTGCTGAGATATTTGTATCATCATTAGTTACAAGTGAGGTGCCGGATGACTGGAAGTTGGCTAACGTGGTGCCACTGTTTAAGAAAGGTGGTAAGGACAAGCCAGGGAACTATTGACCGGTGAGCCTGACCTCGGTGGTGGGCAAGTTTTTGGAGGGAATCTTGAAGGACAGGATGTACATGTATTTGGAAAGGCAAGGACTGATTAGGGATAGTCAACATAGCTTTGTGCGTGGGAAAGCATGTCTCAAACTTGATTGAGTTTTTTGAAGAAGTGACAAAGAGGATTGATGAGGGCAAATCTTCAGTAAGGTGTTTGACAAGGTTCTCCATGGGAGACCGGTTAGCAAGGTTAGATCTCATGGAATACAGGGAGAACTAGCCACTTGGACACAGAACTGGCTTGAACATAGAAGACAGAGGGTGTTGGTGGAGGGTTGTTTTTCAGACTGGAGACCTGTGACCACAAGGAGTGGAGTGCCACAAGGATCAGTGCTGAGTCCACTACTTTTCGTCACTTGTATAAATGATTTGGATGTGAGCATGAAAGGTATAGTTAGTAAGTTTGCAGATGATACCAAAATTGGAGGTGTAGTAGACAGCGAAAAAGGTTACCTCCGATTACAGTGGGATCTTGATCAGATGGGCAAATGGGCTGAGGAGTGGCAGATGGAGTTTAATTTAGATAAATGCGAGGTGCTGCATTTTGGGAACGCAAATCTTAGCAGGGCTTATACACTTAATGGTAAGGTCCTAGCGAATTCTGCTGAACAGAGAGACCTTGGAGAGCAGGTTCATAGCTCCTTGAAAGTGGAGTCGCAGGTAGATAGGATAGTGAAGAAGGCGTTTGGTATGCTTTCCTTTATTGGTCAGAGTATTGAGTACAGGAGTTGAGAGGTTATGTTGCAACTGTACAGGACATTGGTTAGGCCACTTTTGGAATATTGCGTGCCATTCTGGTGTCCTTCCTATCAGAAGAATGTTGTGAAACTTGAAAGGGTTCAGAAAAGATTTACAAGGCTGTTGCCAGGGTTGGAGGATTTGCGCTCTAGGGAGAGGCTGACTAGGCTGGGGCTGTTTTCCCTGGAGCATCGGAGGCTGTGGGGTGACCTTATAGAGGTTTATAAAATCATGAGGGACAGTGATAGGGTAAACAGACAAGATCTTTTCCCTGGGGTGGGGGAGTCCAGAACTAGAGGGCATAGGTTTAGGATGAGAGGGGAAAGATATAAAAGGGACCTAAGGGGCAACTTTTGCACGCGGAGGATGGTATGTGTGTGGAATGAACCGTCAGAGGAAGTGGTGGAGGCTGGTACAATTGCAAGATTAAAAAGGCATCTGGATGCGTATCTGAATAGGAAGGGTTTGGAGGGATATGGGCCGGGTGCTGGCAGGTAGGACTAGATTGGGTTGGGTTATCTGGTTGGCATGGACGAGTTGGACCGAAGGGTCAGTTTCTGTGCTGTACATCTCTATGACTCTATGACTCTGACTCTGTCCACACTGACACTCCAAAGAGCATCTCACACAGACCCATCCCCCTACCCTCTGTAACCCCACATTTCGCATGGCTAATGCACATAACTAACACATCCCTGAGGGAAACGGGAGCACCCAGAGAAAACCCGTGCAGACATGGGGCAAATCATCAAGGCTGGAATTGAATCCGGGTCCCTGCTGCTGAGGCAGCAGTGCTAACCATTGTGTCACCATAGCACTCTTAATTAATTCTAGGTACATCATTGAAGGTAAGGACATTTTAGAAATTGCATCGCTCCAACGTAATTAAACGCCTTATAGGCAATGCTCTGCTTTGAAAAGCCCACAAGCTGTGGATAAGGCGGCAGCCATTTTGCATACAGTAAGATCCCATAACCTTCAATGAGATGAATGACCAATTAGTCTGGAATAGTCTTGGGAGGGGAGGGGGATCTCGTTGGTCGGGGCTTGAGGATTGGCCAGGACCTCAAGGAGGGTCCCTTGCCCTTCTTCCATGGGACTATGAATTTATGTGTAGATCGGAAATACCAGGCTCAAGCCTCAATTCCCCACTCTAGAGGCTGGAGCACAACAGTCTAGGCTGACTGTGGAACTGCTGCACTGCCCGAGCTGTTGTCAGCCATTTATGACCTTAACCTGGTGCCCTGTTGGCCTGCTGTACTGGCATTTGCAGGATAGCGGGGCAATTGTCTCCTGTGCTCTGAGCAACATCGATCAGCATGACACACACAAAAAAGAGAGAATCAGATGATGACATTGCTGCTTGTGGCAGTTTGCTGGGTGCAAACTGGATTCTGTACTTGCCACAATAACACTTCAAAAAGGTACTCCATTGCCTGGGAAGCACTGTGACCAGTCTGGTGGTCATGCAAGTTGCTATGTAAATGCACACCTGAAGCATGTTTTAATGAAATTGGAAAGGCAATTTTAAAATTGAGTAAACCTGACTGAGAGCCAGTGTTGATCAGTGAAGGAAGGCGATTTGCTGCAGGTTAGGCCACCAGATGAAGATTACTGACTGTGACGTGCTGGGAATTTACCTTCTGGCAGAGATCTACAGGGGATGTATTACCAGAGGTGAGTTGGATGAGGAGAAGGTTGTCAGAATCAGGCATCAGTGGGCACACATGTCTGGAAGGCTGGTGTGAGAGGGAGAGAGTGGAAAGTGGGCAGCTGAAGTTGCTGCATTCGACAGGTGCCTTACAGAGAATGAAGAAGGAAACTGCCAATTTAGTCTGAGTGGGGGTCGAATCTGGGATAGCCACAGGAGAGCTACAGTACCAAGGGAGCACTAAAGGGTGAGTGTTGGGGGATTCAGAAGGGTACAGTGCAGGAGAAGAGAAAGGAGAGGAGGCACAATGACAAAGAGAGGGGTCTAGGAAGGCTAAAGAGAAAGTAAATACAAAAGTTTTAAAAAGTAATTGTACACAGTATTTGGAGGTTGGAGAATGGTTTATATGGAGGTAGGATTGCCATCAGTGTTGCCTCAAATTTGTGTGCGCTATGGCCCTTTTAAGACTGACACATGACTAACTGTACATATCTTACAGGGGCCATGACTAATGTTCAACCTGCTTGCAAGGCACATGATGGCTGCCGGACTGAACATCTTCACACATCTTCTAGGGAACATCAGTTCCTTCAATCTGTTAATCTTTTTGTGCACTCCAACAGTGGATTGGCTTCACTCTGAGCTACTGAGTGATTGCCCACACCTCCACGAGGACATTCTTTGCTTTCCGTTTCACTCCTCATTCCTCCCTGTAGTTCCTGTTCTCACATTTTCCAACATCATTCGCCAACTCTCTGCCCATTTCAAGTATCTCCAGAGCTCATCCTGCATTGGAGCATCTGCCACCTCCAGGTCCTTCATGAAAGGATCAGTCAAGATTAATCTCAAAGCAGATCCTGGTAGGCCTCACAGAGAACATTGCCCCTGGTTGACGACAACACCTTGTACAAGTTCCCCTCTGGGTTCTTTCATTCAACCACTTACATATCTATGATACAATACTTCCACTGATTCCCGCTCTTTTTTATTTTCAGTACCAGTCTCTCCAGAGGATCTGTGTCAAAAAGGCCGTACTGCAATCCAAGTACACCTCATCCACTGCATTAACTCTGTCCAGCTCCTTTGTCACACTCTCAAAGAAAACCAGTAAGTTACACGTCATAACCTCCCCTTCATGAATTCACGTTGTCTTTCTCTTTTCTGATTTTGCTTTCTAAACAGATGCACCGCGAACTTATCTCTGCTAAGTGTTTGTATAACTCAACCACAGTGGTTGCCAAGTTTCATGGGTCAGTAATCTCCTGGGTTGTTCCTGGCTGCTGCTGTTAAAACTGGGAGGAACACCTGCTTTTCCCCAGTCGCTGTGTAGTCTTGCCAATGTTCTGGTACTTCTAGAAGATTAGGATTGAGGTTCCTCACTTAATTCATGTATCTAGGGACAAAGTCCTGAAGGCAGTAAGCTTGGAGACAGAAAGGGCATCTCATGAGGCAGGATGGTACCACACCTAAACCTTGCTAACTTTCCACTTCAACCAGAATTAATTTGTAGGCAGGAGGGGTCGTGTTTGACCTTCTGAGCCCATTGCTAATTGAGGTCCTTAAGTAGGGGAAAGTGAGGACTGCAGATGCTGGAGTTGAGAGTCAAAACGTGTGGTGCTGGAAAAGTGCAACAGGTCAGGCAGCATCTGAGGAGCGGGAGAGTCGACATTTCGGGCATAAGCCCTTCATCAGGAATGTCTTAAGTAGCCAATTAATAAACACTCAAGAGCCTCCTCCTGGGATTATCATAGCTACAGGTGGTTAAAATCTTCGAGTAAAAAATGAGGTCTGCAGATGCTGGAGATCACAGCTGAAAATGTGTTGCTGGTCAAAGCACAGCAGGCCAGGCAGCATCTCAGGAATAGAGAATTCGACGTTTCGAGCATAAGCCCTTCTGATGAAGGGCTTATGCTCGAAACGTCGAATTCTCTATTCCTGAGATGCTGCCTGGCCTGCTGTGCTTTGACCAGCAACACATTTATAGCTACAGGTGGGCCTATCACCATATGGCATTCCTGATAACTGCATACCTGAGGACCACGGTGGGGTTTCCTTGATCAAGGGCAATCAGGGCCTGATCAAGGGACTGGACATCGGGTGCAGGGGTGGGAGTAGCGGTGTTTACTGGGAGCTGCTCCCCCCCCTTGTTTTCTGCCCCTCACTCCATGCGGCCCCCAAACCAAAACCACTTGCTGATTGCTTACCTTTGACCTAGGTCCTCTGAGTGCAAAACCTGCCAGCTTCTGATTGGCTGATGGATCTTTCTGGACTGAACATCCTTCTGGGGTCTTGATTCTAGGGGTGTGTTCACTGATGCCCTTGGCACTGTCTGATTGGCATGTGGTTTGGTTAGCCTTCTCCAGAAGAAACAGAGGGGTCTCTCTCTGGCTTGCCAGCCAACTGACAGGATCCCTGAGACCTCAACAAGATTTATTTTACATTTAGACAACTACTTGACCATGTCTGTCGTGATGCATTACTTTGACAAAATGCTTGTGATCCCTCTCCAGATCAAATAAATTACTTATTTCCTCCTTGATTAAAACGGAGGCTGAATACCCTAATAGTATTCCAGCAGCCTGTGTGCCATCAGTTGCCATGGCTTCACCTTATCCCACTTTCTGTAAGCCCCACTCCAGCTTTCACAAATGAAAATGTTTTGGTGTTCTCTTTCAGTTGTCCCATTGTATTCAAAGTGAAAGCTTTCTTTCAAATATTGCTGATATTTTGAAACACCTGCCATTTTGCCATTGAAGCTGTTTTAACTTGTCATCCAGTTCTTGTATTTAATGGTACCTACTCATGGTGTTGTTTTGCTGTCAGCAACCAGTACCAGTTTGTTCTCTAGTTCTGCTGTGTTTCTGTTTTTTTCAGTCTGGCTGTGGTTTGTTGACTGGTTTGTCAGTGCACTAACCTCTCTGTAATCCTGCCCCAAAAGTTGGTAATCCTACAGAGATACCCTGGTGTAAGGGTCAGGAAGAACACACTGGCTCAGTAACAGAAAAACAAAGAAAACTGAAGCAGGAGTAGGCCATTCAGCCCTTCTAGACTGCTCATCCATTCAATATGATCATGGCTGATCATCCAACTCAGTATCCTGCTTCTGCTTTCTCCCCAAACCTTTGGATCCCTTTAGCCCTGGGAACTATATCTAACTCCTTCTTGAAAACATTCTGTGACTTTCTCAACTACTTTCTGTGACAGAGAATTCCACAGGCTCCCCACTCTCTGGGCGAAGACATTTCTCCCCATCTCAGTCCTAAATTACCTAACTTGTATCCTTGGACTGTGATCCTTTGTTCTGGACTCCTCACTCATTGGGAACATCCTTCCTGCATTTACCTTGTCTAAACCTAGAAGTTTATTGGCATCTCTGCCTTTGTCCCTCATGTAGATTCCAATGAATACCGACCTAACTGATTCAGTCTCTCTTCATACGTTACTCCTGCCATCCCGGGAATCAGTCTGGTAAATCTTCGCTGCATTCACTCCATTGTCAGAACATCCTTCCTCTGATAAGTAGACCAAAACTGCACACAATATTCCAAGACTCTGTACAATTGCAGGAAGATATCCCTACTATACTCAAATCCTCTCCCTATGAAAGCCAACATACCATTTGCATTCTTACCCGCCTGCTGCTGCTGCATGTCTCATAGGACACCCAGGTCTCATTGCGTTTCCCCATTCCCCCAACTAGCCCCATTCAGATCCTGTTTTTGCTACCAACATGGATAATCTCCCATTCAACCACATTCTTCATATTATCTGAGGGCTGCTGCCGGCCTTACCTTCTGGCATAATTCCGATCCGGCCTCCGTGTCACTACGTGTGTGTGCTTACAGGTGAGGCATCTTATCGGAGCAGAACAGAGCAAGGCGAAAGGCACTTATGTTGAGTTCAGCAGCCTCAGTGGTGCCAACAGATTCTGGGAACCCACTATGAAACAATGCCCACACTAGAGAGAGACGTCTGCTGTCTCTCTTTTGGGGTCCTGTTTCCTGATCTCCGCCCTCATTGTTGTATAGTGGTGACTTATTTGGCTGGCAACACAGGTTCTTGGGGAGGTCACCAGCAATGGCACAGCAAAAGAGCATGATCCTGCAGAGACTGAAAAGGTGGAATAAAAAGAGGAATAAAAACATTCGATGGGCCTGGCAGCCTCTGTGGGGAGAGAGAGAGAGAGAGAGAGAGAGAGAGTGTTCAGGTCAAGGACCTATCAGAATAGGCCAACATGGAACAGATTTAAAACCAGTAAGGAGGCAGTGATAAGACTAAAAGGAAGATAAGAGGATGAAACAAGGGATGGTCTGTGATGGATGGAAGGCAGGAGATATTAAGTGACCAAAGAGTTTGCAGTGCAAGACAAAAGGGGATGCTAATGGATCAAATAAAAAAAACCATAAGGACGTAGAGCTATTGCCACTATCTGCTGTCCAAGAGAAGCGATGCAATGGGTATGTGATGAGGTTATTGCTTTTGGTTTTGTAACTAACAATGGCTACTAGATGAAGTGCTGCTCCTAGAGCTCACATTGAGCTTTGGTTGATGCATTTGAGAGGATGAGGGCAGACTTTACACACCACAAGGCCAGAGGCTAGCTTGAAAACTAAAACAGGACTCTACACATGATGTCCACACTGCTTCTTGCTGAGTCAGCAGGCAGATTCTCCTCAAGCCTGTGCCCAGACATCTTCAAGCTGCTCTGGCATTTCAGATGTTGATGTTTGCAGCAGCTAGATGGACCAACTTCTTGGCACGGCTGGGAACCAGGCGTGCCAGGCATTGGCTGATGTGATGTGGTGCCCAGATCAACCAGCCCTGCTTTCAGTCAAGTGACAGGCATTGCTGTCATCAGTGTTAATGGGTGAAATTGGCAGAGGCAAGTGTTCAGGCTCTGGTGATTTGCTTGTACAGTTGGTGCAAGGTGGTTGGCACAGGATGACAACTACAGCGTGGCACTGGCATCATCAAAGACTCCAACCCCAGTAGCAATTGTCTAACAAGAAACACTCTTTGAACATTGCCTTGACCAATCTTGCTGGCATGACCCCCTCAGTGGGCCAAGGGAGGGGGCCAGAGGCTACATGTGAAGTTGGATGCCAGTGGAGCCTGGCATAAAGAATACCCAGCAGCTTATTCAAGTTTGGGCGCAATCGTAGGAGGTATAGATAAGGTGAATGGCAGGTGTCTTTTCCCTGGGGTGTGGGATTTCAAGATGAGGGGGAAACTTTCTTAAACAGAATGGTTCATGTGCGGAATGAACTTTTAGAGGATGAAGTGGATGTGGACACGTTACAACATTTAAAAGACATTTAGTTAAGTATGTGAATAAGAAATGTTTGAAAGGATATAGACAAAACACAGACACATGGGACTAGTTTGGTTTGGGAATTGTGGTAGGCATACGCTGATTGGACTGAAGGGTCTGTTTCTGTGCTGTATGACTCTATGACTCTATCTGAGATAACATGCAACAGGTACACAAGGGAGAAAATAATTGAAACAAAGGGTGTGATAAAATAGGGTGGTAGGAGGCTTGTATGCAGCATGAACACTAGCATAGAGCAGAGGGGCCAAATGGCCTGTCACTCTGCTGTAATCTGGTAGAATTCATTGTAATCTATAAAAAGGGGTGGGGTGGTCACTCAACTAAAATTCTGCTCTAGCTTGCTTAATTGTAACCCTGATGAGCCGCAAAGGGTTATACAGGGCTGGGCAGCGATATCCCTTGGCGTTGAAGTTGTGTCGGTGAAGGGAAGGCTTCCCAAGCCAGCGAACATGCCCGAGGCTGAGCTGGTGGTGCCCGGATCTCTGGTCTCAGTGGCCAGCATGACAAAGCGAGGGGAAAAGGGGACAGATGCTGCCTCCTGTTCAGGAGACCAAGCCTGGTTCAGTCTGTGGCTTCTCGCACGCACTTGGCCACCAGTGCAATTAATCACCAGAATAAACTGTAATGAACACCGAGCCATTGAGAAAGAGCATGAGATCACACGGATGCCTTTGCTTGAATGAGTCATTCAGGAAATTTATACGCACTCTCGAGGCTGTAGCTGACGAGAACAGGAAATATTTTTGCACGTGACAAGATTTATTTTTAGAGGCTCCTGATTCATTTAACTCTGGTAACCTTTTCCCTCCTAGGAAGGGGGGAATTGTTCAAAGCAGACTGCTTGCTTTGAACATGAGAAATCTGAGGAAGAATGGACTATTCGGCTTGCTGAGAGCATCCTGCTATTTTGTGTATCAGTCTCTCTCGTTCTTACTTTGACCTCTCCTGTGTTAATCAAGTGGATTTGGGTGTTTAATTTTACTTTATTCAGAGTAATGCATGTCACTGATTGGCCCAGCATTTATAACCTTTCCCTCATTCCCCTAGAGAAGGTTGTGGTGAGCTGCCTTCTTGAACCACTGCAGTCGGTGTGCTGTCGGTAGACCCACAATGCCCTTAGGGAGGGAATTCCAGGATTTTGACCCAGCGACACTGAAGAAACGGTGATACATCGCCAATGTCGAGATTGTGATGCTGGTAAAGCACAGCGGGTCAGGCAGCATCCGCTGAACAGGAGAATCGACGTTTCGGGCATAAGCCCTTCATCAGAAATTAATCATTCCTGATGAAGGGCTTATGCCTGAAATGTTGATTCACCTGCTTCTTGGATGCTGCCTGACCTGCTGTGCTTTTCTAGCACCACACTCTCGACTCTGATCTCCAGCATTTGCAGTTCTCACCTTCTCCTCCTTTAGGGATGTAATACCAACCAATTGGGCTGCATTGTACTGAATGGTGTCAAGCTTCTTGAGTGTTGTTGGAGCTACATCCATCCAGGCAAGTGGGGAGTATTCTGTCACACTCCTGACTTGTGCCTTCTAGATGGTGGACTGGCTTTGGGGAGTCAGGTGGTGAGTTGCTCACCACAGTATGCCTAGCCTCTGTGACCTGCTCTTGTATTCATTGTATTTATATAGCTAGTTAAGTTGTGTTTCTGGTCAATGGTAACCCCCAGGATGGTGATAGTGGATGTTTCAGTCATGGCAGTGTCATTAAATGTCATGGGACAATGGTGAGATTGTGTTTTGTTGGTGTTGGTCATTGCCTAGCATTTGTGTGGCACAAATGTTACTTGCTACTTGTCATGCCAAGCTTGGATATTGTCCAGGTCCCACTGCATTCGACCTTGGACTGCTTCAGTTCCTAAGGAGATGCGAATGGTGCATGAGGATAGGATATGGACATATCAGAAGCAGAGAGATGGGATTGGGGATAGCAGTGCAGACAGTCACATGGGTGTGTGAGAATGGAGTGTACAGTAATTGATATCTCCTTGTACACCATTGTTTAGGATACCACACAAGGAGTGCTTCACAGGTGATAAGGTCCTTTGGAAGTGCAGTCACTGTTGTAATGGCAACAGTTTCTTTCGCACACATGGCTCAGTGATGCTGGTTAAGCAGCACTGGAGGATTCCCCAGTCCCTTTTTGGGATCCTTTCCATCCACCGGAGAGGGCCTCGATTTCACATTCCACCCAAAAGGTGACACTTAAAATTGGACCAGGGTCCTTTTGGTACCTCATTTATACATTTCCCCACACATAATTTTTCTTGCTATATTTGTTCACAGGATGTGGGCATCACTGATTTGGCAGTATTTATTGCTCATCCCTAATTGCCCAGAGGGCAGTTAAGGGTCAACCACATTGCTTGTGGTCTGGAGTCACATGTTGGCCAGACCAGGTAAGGACTGAAGATTTCCTTCCCTAAAGGACATCAGTGAATCAGATGAGGTTTTATGGCAATTGATAATGGTTGCCACTAAGCTAATTTTAAAATTTAATTTGAAAATGAACTTGTAGGATTTGAATCCACGTTGCCAGACCATTTAGGCTGGTGCTCTGAAGTATTAGCTCAGAGACATTAACGTAAGACCACAACCCCTCCAATTGGGACAAATGGGATTTTAGTATCTTTGACTGGAACTATGTTGGGGAATTGAGTAAAATCATTTTAATCGACGAAAGGCTAATCTCTTGTCTCATTGTCCATAGACTGAGCAATAGTGCCACTTTTCATAATTTTCTAATGTGTGTCACAGCAGGAAGGCATGCTCAGCTGGTTAAAGCTTTGTTGGAAAATACGGGTGGTCCATTATGACATTGGTTGTTTTCTCAGTGGAAAGAGGCCATGAACTTTACGCAGGGGTCACTCAGGCGTCACGGAAGAGGGGTCAGGTGACTACATGGTGATTGGGACCACCTCGTACGTTGAGAAATGCAGCCCTCAGGGTGGGCCCACATAAGAATTTGAAAGAGAAAGCAATTTTCTGGGTAGGAAAATATTTTTAAAAATTATACAGGAGGATTATGGGAAATCAGAACATTCAGAAACCAATTATGTGTTTGAACCAGCGAATCAAAAGCTAGACTTTGAATTGGCATTGACTTGACAGAGAACAGAAGGCTTGCATTTATATAACACCTACTTCAGCCTGAGCTAAAGCTCCTTACAGTCAATGTAATACTTGTTGAAGTGTAGGCACGTGTAATGTAGGGGGAAACGCAACAGCTATTTGGTGCACAGCAAGCTCCAACACGATAATGACCAGATAATCTGCTTTTATAATGTTGCCTGAGGGACACTTATTGGTCAAAAGATTAGAGAGCGCCACCTCATCTCCCGGTCCTCTTTGAAACAATGCCAGGGGAGTTCAGGATTGGCAAATGGAGCTGTGGTTTAATCCCTTGCCTGAAATGCACCACTTATAACAGTACAGTTCTCTATCAGGGCTCCCCCTGGAGGCTCAACCCGAGACTAATGGCCTTAATGCTGATTTACGTAATTTCTGAATTGTCCTTTTCTTTGTGACAGGTATGGTAAAATCGTCTCCACAAAGGCCATTCTGGACAAGACAACCAACAAGTGCAAAGGTAGGAGACTGTTCTTGTCCACTGTTTGGTATTAAAGGACTTAGAAGCTTGAAGCAGGGAGCCTTGACACAACTGTCCACCCCTTGCCCCCACTCAGATGCAGACCTATCATTCATAATTTTGGCATTCCCTGATTTTAAGCTGCGCTAGCATGGAAGGTGAGGAAGCTCAGAGAAGCCATTGCAATTGTGGAGTTATCGTCAGTTCCTTGTTGGAATCTGAGGTTAAGTATTGTAAAGGGATGTTGTAATCTGCATTGAGGTGAGATAACTGCATTGCGATTTTGTTTTTAATGTGAGTTTTCAGCCAGTCATCTGAACAAACTAGTTGGATTTGACCTGAGATCAGCAAGGTGTGTGATAACAGGGAATGCGATCTTGTGCTTTGATTGCAAAATGTGGAGTGAATTGCTCTGGTAACTGTATTTATACTGTGGGAATTTCTGCTACTGTACTGTCCAAACAAGTTTTTAAATGGGTTGACGTTGCTCAGTGAGATGCCAACGATACTGAAATGTTCAGATGAAATTCTCCTTCTTTGGGGATTGTGGTAACAACAACTTGCATTGATATAGCGCCTTTTAGTTTGAACATCCCAAAAGAAGTGTTATCAGCTACAAAATTCGGTTCCGAGTCACATGTAATGGAGACGGGAGAACAGATGGCCAAATTTTGGTCACGGTGGATTTTTCAGAGGGGACAGAGGTGGAGAGGTTAAGGGAGGGGATTTCAGAGCTTGATACCCAGGCAGCTGAAGGCACCTAGTGACTTGAAATTGGGAGGAGCTTGGAGGTTTGTAGGGATGGATGACTTTACAGAGATAGGGAGGGGAGGGATTTGGAAATCCTGATGTGAGTGAAAATCGAGACCAAGCTTCAGTGAGTATAGGTGTGATGGCTGAACAGGATTCAGTGTATTTTAGGATGTTGCTTAGTAAAATATCAAATGAGCTCAAGTTTGCAGATAACTAAACAGATTTGGCCTCCATTCAGATAACGATGCTTGTCCTTTCTTTATGCTCTCACAGGATGTGGGTGCTGCTTGCTGGGTTAGCATATATTGCTCATCCCTAATTGCCTCTTGACTAAGTCGCAATGAACTAGCTGCTTAAACTATTGCGATCCGTGTAGTGTAGGGCATTCTTGGTGCTGTTACGGCAGGGAATCGAGAGGATGATTTGAACCTGAAATGGTTTGCATGAACCATCATTCAGTGGGAGCAGGGTAGGATTCAAAATCTTTGCTTCCTTGCTGCTTATTCCATGGGAAAAGGCTCAGGATTCTCCAGTCATTGCTTTGGGGGGGGGGTGGTGGAGGTGAATGAACTACAGTTCCGTTAGTGTGAAGCTGAGAGCTGGCAAACATCCCGCAGAGCAAAGAGTGCCACAATAATGTTCTTTGTCTGCAAATAGGTTTTAGTAGATGACTTTTTTAAAAAAAAAAGCAAGGCCTTTTTATTTCTCACAAAACTGCATTGATATTTTGTCTTTACCCTCCACACTTCCCCTCCTACACGACTGACCCCACAGAAAGTATCATTCTCATCCTCAGCAAAACACAGGTTTGAGATCTTCACATGCAGTTCTTTGCAGATCATTCTGTTCTCTCTCACTCATTTGCTCACTCTCTTTCTCTCTCTCACACAAACACACGCACACGCACACGCTTTCACAGGCCTCGCATTCCTCGGATTCTGGCTGTCTGTCGATCACAGAGAGGTCACAGTGGACAACGCTTGTTGCGGAGAGAATCAGAGAGAGAGAGAGTATGCAGTAAAGTTGTCTGAAACATGTAACAGCATCTGTGCAAGTATTTATACACATAGAACTCGGTGTTCTTCCAGCAGCATTTCCTGTTGAGGTTGGCGAGCCAAAGTGGGCTGGGGGGGATGGGGAGAGTCGATTCACCTTCAGTCCTCCTGAGGGTGACCAGAGTGGGCCATTTTAGAATTTACAACAGTTCTATATGACAATCCAAATAAAGTTGTGGTGGTTTGAACTCAATGCCCCGGGGGCAACGCTTGTGGTAATTAAAGAGCAAATAACCTACCACATGTCCCACAAATCGTCACCATGGGAATATTGGTAGATTTGACCTCTGGCCTTCTGTTCTCCATGCCGCCCCCCCCCCCCCCCCCCACCAATCCAAACCCTCCCCCACATTATTCCTTACTGTCCGCTGTTTTTGGGAGTTCAGTCTGCTGCAACCATTGATTTTTCTTTTAAATTCCAAAACAATGTCTTTCTCATTTGGTCATACTGCATTTAATGAATTGTTTTTACAAAAGTAAATGTTATGATTTAAAACTTTGTACGATCTTGGCAGCCATACATGCATGTTTTTGGAGGAAAAAAAAGTATGACCTTTTTATTTAAACGATGACTCAACGTTGCCATCCTTTACTATGTCCATTTAAAAGAGAGAGTGCTTCTCAGCTATTTGACTGGAGGAGCTTTGCAACCCAGAGCTGACCTGGCCTCGGTACACCCAGACTTTCCAGCGGGGTGAGTGCACTGATCAGGAGCCAAGGTCCTGCCACATTTGCTGTCATGCCAAAAAAAAAGTGTTAATGTGAAGGAAGGAAAAGTCCGAGGTTAGTGGTGATGCCTATACAGTTTGCCAACACTCAGGTTAGAGTCAAAGACTCACAGAGATGTACAGCATGGAAACAGACCCTTTGGTCCAGCTCATCCATGCCAACCAGATATCTTAAACCAATGTAGTCCTACCTGCCAGCACCTGGCCCATATCCCTCCAAACCCTTCCTATTCAGATACTCATCCAGGTGCCTTTTCAATGTTGCAATTATACCAGCCTCCACTACTTCCTCTGGCAGCTCATTCCATACACGCACCACTGTCTGCGTGAAAAGATTGTCCCTTAGGTCCCTTTGATATCTTTCCTGTCCTAACCTAAACCTATGCCCTCTAGTTCTGGACTCCTCTTTCCCCCCCCCCCCCCTCTTTCCCCCCCCCCCGCAAAGCCAGGGAAAATACCTTGTCTATTTATCCTATCTGTGCCCATCATGATTTTATAAACCTCTATAAGGTCACCCCTCAGCCTCCGATGCTCCAGGAAAACAGCCCCAGCCTGTTCAGCCTCTCCCTATAGCTCAAACCCTCCAACCCTGGCAACATTCTTGTAAATCTTTTCTGAATCCTTTCAAGTTTCACAACATCCTTCCAACAGGAAGGAAACCAAAATTGCACGCAGTATTCCAAAAGTGGCCTAACCAAGTCCTGTACGGCCACATGACCTCCCAACTCCTATACTCAATACTCTGACCAATAAAGGAAAGCATACCAGACGCCGCCTTCACTATCCTATCTACCTATGGCTCCACTTTCAAGGAGCTATGAACCTGCACTCCAAGGTCTCTATGTTCAGCAACACTCCCTAAGACCCTCCCATTAAGTGTATAAGTCCCGCTAAGATTTGCTTTCCCAAAATGCTGCACCTCACACTTATCTAAATTAAACCCCATCTGCCATCCCTCAGCCCATTGGCCCATCTGATCAAGATCCCATTGTAATCTGAGGTAACCTTCATCACTGTCCACTATACCTCCAATTGTGGTGTCATCTGCAGACTTACTCACTATACCCCCATGTTCATATTCAAATCATTTACGTAAATGAAGAAAAGTAGAGGACCCAGCACCGATCCTTGTGGCGCTCCACTGGTCGCAGGCCTCCAGTCTGAAAAGCAATCCTCCACCGCCACCCTCTGTCTTCTGTGTTCAAGTCCAAATGGCTAGTTCTCCCTGTATTCCATGAGATCTAACCTTGCTAACCAGTCTCCCATGAGGAACCTTGTCGAATGCCTTACTGAAGTCTATATAGATCACATCCACTGCTGTGCCCTCATCAATCCTCTGCTACTTCAAAAAACTCAATCAAGTTTGAGAGACATGATTTCCCACGCACAAAGTCATGTTGACTATCCCTAATCAGTCCTTGCCTTTCCAAATACATGTAAATCCTGTCCCTCAGAATTCCCTCCAACAACTTGCCTACCATATATCTTGTATAAAATCTTAGCATGCAGTCAATTTTCTATGAAGGGCTGTCAGCGGAGTGGTAAAGTCACTGACTAATGCTTTGGGGATAGGAGTCCAAGTCTCACCACACCAATGGTGGAATTTACTTTCAATTTGTAAATCTAGAATTGAAAATTAATGGTGACCATAGTTGTTACAAATCTCTACCTGGTGCACTGATATCCTTTAGGGAAGGAAAGTGCCATTCTTGCCTGGGCTACATGTGACTCCAAACTTACAGCAATATGGTTGACTCTTAACTGCCGTCTGAAATGGCCTGAGTAAACCTTTCAATTTAAGGGTACTTAGGGATGGTATCCCCTAAGATAGGTGAGCAGAATTAGACCATTTAGCCTATCGAATCTGCACCACCATTCAATGGGATTATGGCTGATTTGATTATCCTTAACTCCACTTTCCTGCCTTTTACCTATAATGCTTGATTCCCTTTTTGCAAAATCATGAATGAATAAAAATGAGTTGACTCTTATTTGCTAATGAGCTTGGATTACCGCTGATAAAGGCCTCTTTGAAAGGTACCCTGTCACCTTTTCTTTACACGTGGAGAGTCGTTGACGCTGATCCAGCTCTCAGAATGAACAGAACCTCTGACCCTCCTGTTTATTTTTAAAATTTTATTGACCAATTCACAGTTTACAAAACAATTAACATTAATAGCTGTATACAGAGAAACAGCAATTTTACAAGGGAGAGGAATGGCAAAGCCAAGCCCCAACCCTAATGTTCAACCAGTTTTCAAGGAAATGAGGCAAACCTCAAATCCCAGTTTCAATCATTTCAAAACAGTACCAATGACAAGGACATATAAGACAGTCCAATTACGTAAGAAACCGTGCATACAATACAGACCCCCAGAAAGCCCCCCAGTCCCTCCCACCTTCCGGCCACTCTAAGGCAGCCCTTACGGGCTCTCGGTCCATCCCATGCCCCTCCCAGTTCTTGGTTTGCCCTGGCACACCTTTCTATCACCGCCCGGGGTGATAGCGCTGAGGACGGCTACCCGCCTTCCGGCTCTTGGTTGCCCCTACATACCATTAGGTGCTCACCCACCCCGATGCGCCATCTGGCCTGTGGACTACCCTGACACACCTTCCGGCCATCTCTAGGGCAGCCAGTCCTCTTCCCCAGGGATGACAGCGTGCAGGGCAGCCCACGAGCCTTCCAGATCTTGGCCTGCCCCTGTGCACCTTCTGGCGCTCAGCTGCTCTGACACACCTTCCGACTACCTCTAGGACAGCCCATCCCGATTACCCTTTCTCGGGACGACAGCGTTCAGAACGGTCTACCCACCTTCTGGCTCTCGGGGCTACTGGCATCGGGGCTGCCTACCTACCCTTCAGCTTTCGGGACAGCCTACCAACCTTCAGGTTCGTAGGATGACTTACCCACCCTCTGGCTCTCGGGATGACAGCTTTCAGGACGACCTGAGCCTCCCAGCTCAGTAAGGCCTGTCAGACCCAGGGACATAAAAGACAGTACAGGTGATAAACCCATAAAGCAAAAAGGCGAAGTCAGTTACCAAAAGCAGAGTCCCCTCTGGTACACAGGAGTCCATTACCATAACAGTTCCCTTCTGGATGCATAGTCCATTACCAGAAACAGAGTCGACGACCAAAGGCAGAGTCCAGTCCAATGTGCAGAATCCAGTCCTGAAAGCAGCAAATGCATACCCCACAGCGCACACACACACACAGATGTTTAGTCTCCATAGAGGCCTGGTCCATCCATAAGAGAACCAGGCCCACTCAAATTGACATGGTACATTGTAAAGGGGCAGTTAACTCCCGAAGGCAGAGTCCATTCCTGAAGGCAGCAGATGTTCACCTCCCAGCACACACACAGGTGTTCAGTCTTTACAGAGGCCTAGTCCACCCACAGAGGGCCAGGCCTACCCACACAGGAACGGTTCATCTGGAAAGGTGCAGTTGACTCACAGGAGCCCAGTCCAAACACTAAAAGAAGTGAAAACAAACCTGCAAAAGAAAAAGAAAGAAAACCAGAGTGCAAGGGCTAAGCCCTGCCACAAACCCAATATTGTCCTTTTCTCAAAGTGGAAGAAAAGTGTAACACACAGGCTGTAACCAGCTGGTGAAACAACAGTTCCCTAATGAGAACTGAAATACACTTGTAACACATTGATGATGTAAATCAGTCCTCAATAAAAAAAGGAATACCAGTTAACAAACTGGCTATATAATTCTGCCTGTTTAGGAATCAGGTTCCCCAAATAAAAACAGAAACCAACAGCAGCAGTACACACTGGATGTGGGCAGCCAGCTCAGAGTCAGTCCCCTGACACAAATGGAGAGTCTTTGACACTGAGCCAGCTCTCAAAGGGAGCAGAATTGCTGACACTGCTGTTTTTATGTCCACCAAGGCTCCTTGATTGGGGCTGTTCATCTGGTCCAATCAGGGAACTCATTCTATGAGGTCTACCTGGCTGACCTTGTTCCAATCACTGCACTCTTCAAAACACTTGTGTTTAAAATGGGTTTATAGTAATAAAAACAATCAAATTTGTTAACCTTTTGTGTAGAGTCCAAAGTTGCCATGTACAGCATCTCAGTTTGTTTTGCTTAGAAATGTGGTGTTTACTCTCTCATTTGTCTAATTACTGCAAGCCTCACCTGCAATATATCCCATAGATTAACAAGTATGAAAAGAATCTGAAGAATATTAAACTAACACCTCTGTCTTTTAAAAGAAATCACTGAGATAGATCCCCATGGTGGAGGAAGCTGACTGACTTCATACTAAAAAGCCAGCATTGGCACTATGGACTAAATGGCTTTTTGGAATGAGTCATTCTGGGATTCTTGAATTGAAATACTGGTCTAGTCGTGGATACACATTTAAAAAAACCTCACTGATGTTTGACCTGCCCTTTCTGCAAAGATGTGAGTACATGCAAAACAATTTAAAGGGCCAACACATTAAAATACACAGGTTTGGCTTGACAAAGCAAAGTTTGAACTGTGGTGATGGGGCTCGTTTTTCCTATAGGCCATTCTGGAAAAGTGGAAGGAAAGAAGACAACTCGTTTCCCTCTTATTAATTTTCTGGCTGTCAGTCATCCCTTTCCACTTTCATGTTTACTGGGCAGCTATTGGTCATGTTGTATGTGAAGACTCGACCAGCCCAATGTTTATCTGCAAGTGGGGCTGAGGAAGCTGCTCTTATTTGATCTCCAGTTTTTGGCACCTGATGTGCCCTCCTCTCTGCCTCCACCAGCTCTCTGCCTCCATTTTGGCTGGTATTTGCTCCCTGGCTGGCATCCATCCACGATATCTTACCCGAGTTTCTATGCAGCAGGGGCCAGTTTGAGAAACATGCATGCACTGACTTGACATCACACATCAACAGGCACTGGAACCAGCATATCAACATGTATGTAAATGTCTACTTGACATGCAGTCAAGTAGTTACCTGGATGTGACGTGGGCATGGACAAGGATTGGCATGTGTAGATGTGCATGCAAATGCACACAGCTACATGTACACACATGCAAACACATGCAAGCATGCACGCAAAATATATAATCGTGCACATGCATGCAAACACACAATCATACACAAGCATGCTCCAGATGTATGTAATCATGTGCACACACTAGCAAACGCGTAGTCACATGTACAGACATGCAATCACGAGTGTGCACAAACATGTGCAATCTCGTACACGCAAGCAGTCATGTGCACGCATATCCACAATACAAAGAAACCACAGACATATCACTCAATGATAACTCTGAAGCAAGAATCGTGACTTATTTTTCTCCTTCTCTCTGGTTCAGGATACTGAGGTCAATTGCATCAGCTGTCTGGCTCAGTAACAGATTAGGGCCCTACCCTGGGACTAACCCAGGTCACATGATGCTGCTCATTACTGCTGAACCATCAGTGGAGGCTGGAATGTTTACCTTATTCACTTTTGTCCCTTTTAACCATGTCTTGTTGCAGTCAAATGGGGATTGGATTGTAACCAGAAGGAGGAGAACCTGACCCAGTGACTGACATCCCAGCATCTGATCTGGACCCTCTTTGATCAGCAGCAAACTGTCAGAAGTTGGTTCTGGAGTTACTGTCCAGGCCCTTCACCTGTCCACTGTGAGTCTCAGAAAGTTGGGGCTGGAGCATCATTGGATGACGAGGAAGATGGACAACTATGACTTGTTTCTCAATCTCTGGAGTCCAGATTTTATATATCATTCTGGGCCTAGTGTTCCTTTTGGTTGTAACAATCTGTGTAGGTTGGCTCAGCTAGGCTTTGTCATGGCCATGGCTGAATTTGGATCATGTCAATTTCGGCCTATGGTTGAAGCTAGCTTGGATGGATCAATATCTATGTCTCCTATTGCTATGACCACCAAACTCTGCACAGTTTGCTTGGTCATTTGTACCATAGCTTTTGTGGGACCAGCACCATTTGTCTTGCTTCTTCTCTGGCTTTCTTACCCCTCAGTTTCTGCTTCACTTGTTGCTAGGAAAAGGCTGTTGAGTCTTTGTTTCCCCTCTCACTGTGTTATGTTCTTTTTTCCTAAGATTCTTATACACTTGATGCAACCGCAAATGCCAACTTCTGTGAATGAGCAAAATTTATTAAGCACAGTATTATACAAGCTTTGGAAAAACCCTGATTCGTCTTCGCCATGCCTGCGAAGCATGCCCAAGGAAACTGTCTGAACGAAGGAAACAGTCCTTCCTTTATACAAACTCTTTACATCACAGTCAGTAATTCTCTAAAAACAACCCCAGCCACTCCCTCACAGTCACATGCCACTCAGGACACAATACAATGACCACATCATCTCCAGAAACAATGGACTGCAAATCATCCCTTAATGGCCAGATCTGGCGTGAATTGTATATTTTTGTAACTATAGGGGAATAGTCAAATTCCAATGTTCTTATTGATTTCTGAATAAGGGATGAAAATGTAAAGAGTAGGAGATGACTATGTAAATTGCTCTGAATGGCAAGGAAATGGCAATGTAAATGGCTCTGAATAATAGGAGATGATAATGTAAATTTCTTACAATCTATCCGCAAGTCAGAGGCATCTCATCCTAGCCTCAGGGCATCCAATTTCCTGCAGGTCAGCAGAGCAAATTAACTCTTTAATATCACAACTGGACTGAACAGCCATTTTGATTCCTGAGCCTTTCCATGTGATTGAACCCACTCATTTATCTTGCTGTTCATCCAGCTGATTCTGACTGTCCTGCACCACACCCACTTTTCAAAGCTGTTCTCTTCCTCTCACCTTTCTGAAGAGTCCACCTTAATCACATCTATATAGTGCAACACTTTGCACTAATGGCAGTACTGGGCGTTTCTTCAGGCTCGTGTTGATGCTATTGGCCTTCCAGCCAAGGGTGCTCAAGCCTCTTTTTACAGCAAGGAATTCCCTGCTTTTTAGGGCCGTGTTGCAAACTAACCCAGTGGGGAGTTTATGGTGGATTCATATTCTTTTTAAAATTGACGTCAGGTTTGACCCACCAGATCCTTAAAACATTTTTTTTTCAGTTTTTGTATGTGAAGCTTGATCTGCGAAAACTGATAATCTGGCAGTTTATGTGCAGGATATGCTTTAATTTAGGGAAAGGATGAGATCTTGACATCACAGGAGATCCCTATGGGCATGAACCATTATCCACTGTTCAAATGGATGCTCAGAGGTCAAAGGTTCAACATCTGGATGTCTGTAATACATTCTGGGAAAGGTAGCATCTCTTGTGTCCACCTTGTGATCTGGCCAGATTTTTCTGGAGAATTTTGGCTCTGAAGCAATACCTCTGTGTGTTTTTAAACATGAAATCTTGAAAATCCTTATTTTTTTTTCTCTCCTGTTTAGTCCAATGTCAAATTCTCTCTTGGCTGATAGCAAATTTTTTTGGGGGTAAAACTTCAGGTAATCTCTGAATTATGAACCAAAATAAGTACGTTGTTCCATTTCTGCGTTTATTCCCTAGGTCACTAACTAATGGGTAAGATACAGAGGAGCCAAATTGCTGGGAAATACCAAGAAGTACAAATGTGAGGGACTTAATTATCTGAATATAGACTGGAATTGTATTAATATACAGACCAGAGAGGGGGAAAGAGTTTCTGAAATGTGCTCAGGAGACTTTTTCGTGATCAATATGGCTCTGACCCAATGTGGAAAGAAGAATCTGGTCCTGGGGAAATGAGGTGGGTCAAGTATCAAGAGGGGGGCACTTAGGAAATAGCAATCATAATGTCATAAAGTTTAAATTAGCTATGGAAAAAGACTAGGAGCGACTTAGAGGAAAAACACTTAACTAGTGGAGGCCCAATTTCAGTGAGATAAGAAGAGACCTGTCCCTAGTAGCTTGGAATTAAAGATTGGCAGACAAAACTGTAACAGAATAAGTAGCTACCTTCAAACGGTTTGAGTGCACTCAGGGTACATTCCCCTGAAGGGAGAGGGTAGGGCAAACAAATCCAGTGCTCTCTGAATGGAGAAACAGATTGAGAGTATGATTACGCAGAACAAGGGGATTTATGGCAGATGTCAGATCAATTTTAAAAAAACACAGAAAAGCAGAATATTTCTCAAAATGATGTGAGATTGGGAAATGCGAGCATCCAAAGAGATCTGGTTAACCTTGTTCATGAATCACTGAAAGCTAGCAGGCGAGGGCAACAAGCAATTGGGAAGGCAAATAGTTCGCTGGCTTTAAAATAAAGGGGATTTCAACACGGGTGTGCACATATTTTGTTATACAGAGCTTTGGTTAGACCATGCCTGAAGTATTGTATACAGTTTTGGCCTCTTTGTTTAAGGAGGGATGTAGGAGCCAGAAAGGTGTAAAGTAGATAGGCAGGAGGCTGGAAGAACACAGCAAGCCAGGCAGCATCAGGAGGTGGGGAAGTCAACGTTTCGTGTGTAACCCTTCTTCAGAACTGGAGTTGGGTGTAGGGGGAACTGCAGATAAAAGGGTTGGGGGGGGGCAGTGTAGTGAGGTGGGGATAGGTGAAGACAGGTAGAGGGTACGACAAGGTTGGTCAATGGAAGGTAAAAACAATGACTGCAGATGCTGGAAACCAGATTCTGGATTAGTGGTGCTGGAAGAGCACAGCAGGTCAGGCAGCATCCAAGGAGCAGCAAAATCAACGTTTCGGGCAAAAGCCCTTCATCAGGAATAAAGGCAGAGAACCTGATGGGTGGAGAGATAAGTGAGAGGAGGGTGGGGGTGGGAAGAAAGTAGCATAGAGAACAATGGGTGAGGGGGGGAGGGGATGAAGGTGATAGGTCAGGGAGGAGGGTGGAGTGGATAGGTGGAAAAGAAGATAGGCAGGTAGGACAAGTCATGGGGACAGTGCTGAGCTGGAAGTTAGGAACTAGGATGAGGTGGGGGAAGGGGAAATGAGGAAGCTGTTGAAGTCCACATTGATGCCCTGGGGTTGAAGTGTTCTGAGGTAGAAGATGAGGCGTTCTTCCTACAGGCGTCTGGTGGTGAGGGAGCTGCGGTGAAGGAGGCCCAGGACCTCCATGTCCTCAGCAGAGTGGGAGGGGGAGTTGAAATGTTGGGCCACGGGGCGGTGTTGTTGATTGGTGCGGGTCTCCTAGAGATGTTCCCTAAAGTGCTCTGCTAGGAGGCGCCCAGTCTCCCCAATGTAGAGGAGACCGCATCGGGAGCAACGGATACAATAAATGATATTAGTGGATGTGCAGGTAAAACTTTGGATGTGGAAGGCTCCTTTAGGGCCTTGGATAGAGGTGAGGGAGGAGGTGTGGGCACAGGTTTTACATTTCCTGCGGTGGCAGGGGAAGGTGCCAGGATGGGAGGGTGGGTTGTAGGGGGGCTTGGACCTGACCAGGTAGTCACGGAGAGAACGGTCTTTGCGGAAGGCGGAAAGGGGTTGGGGGGGGGGATATATCCCTGGTGGTGGGGTCTTTTTGGAGGTGTAGCACGAAGGAAGGGTTGGTTAGAGGAATGGAAGGGAGGGGGAAGGTCTGTGAAGGAAGACTATTTGAAATTGGAGAACTCAGTGTTGAGTCCTCCAGGCAGTAGGCTGCCCAAGCTGAAGAACAGGTGGTGTTCCTCCAATTTGCAGTCTTATTTGTTGTGGCAGTGGAGGAGGCCGAGGATGGTCATGTTGGAAAGGAGTGGGAAGGGGAATTGAAATGGATGGTGACTGGGAGGTCCGGTTGTCCCCTGAGGACCTGACTGAGATGCTGAGTGAACCTTTCCCTTTATTCTCTGTTTGTTCTCCCCAATGTTGAGAAGACCATGTCAGGAGCACTGGATACAGTAAACTAGGTTGGAGGAGAAGCAGGTGAACCTCTGTCTCACCTGGAATGACTGTTTGGGGTCCTGGATGGAGGTGAGTGGGTGTTGAACCGGCAGGTTTTGCATCTTTTCCAGTTGCAGGGGAAGGTACCTGAGGGTTTGGGGGAGGGGGGAGTGTTGGTGGGGAGACTGGCGCGGATTGGCAAAGGGACCTGTCCTTGCGGAATGCAGAGAAGGCTGGGGAGGGGAAGATGCTCTTGGCGGTGGGGTCTAGTTGGAATTGGCGGAAGTATTTAAGGATAATGTGTTGGATACGGAGATTGGTGGGGTGGTAGGTGAGGACAAGGGGACCCTGTATTTACTGTGTTTAGAGTGAAAGTGTTTTAGAGCAGGGGAGTGGGGAATGGGGGAGGTGCAGTGAAGGGCTGTCTGGATGACAGAGGAAGGAAAAGCATGTTGTTCAAAATAGGTGGACATCTGGGAAGCTTGGGAATGGAATGTCTCCTCGTCTGAGCAGATTGGGTGGAGGTGGATTAATTGGGAGAACAGGATGAAGTTCTTGCAGGATACAGGATGGGAAAAGGTGTAGTCCAGATAGTTATGGGAGTCTCTGGGTTTGTAGTAAACATCAGTCTGGAGACTGTCGCCAGACATGGAAATGGAGTGGTCAAGAAAGGAGAGGGGGGTATCCAAGATGGGCCAAGTGAATTTGAGGGCAGGGTGGATGTTGTGGGTGAACTGCTCCAGCTCAGCCTGGGTGCAAGACGCTGCACCGATGCAGTCGTCGATGTAACTGCAGAAGATTTGGGGCACAGTGCCTGTGTAGGTACCGAAGAGGGACTGTTTGATATACCTCTCAAAGAGGCAGGTGTAGCTGGGTCCCATCCGGGTGCCCATGGCCAACCACTGGATTTGGAGGAAATGGGAAGAGTTCGTTCAAGTGGCCCAAGAAAGGGAGTGCAGCTGAGCTTCACCAGATTAATCCTTGGGATGGTGGGATTGTTTGATGAGGAGGGATTGAGGAAACTGGGATTGTATTCTCTTGAGTTTCAAAGAATCAGGGGTGATCTCAATGAAACTTACAAACTTCTAAAAGGGCTCAACAAGGTGGATGCAGATCAGATGCTTCCCTGAGCTGGTGAGTCTAAAACCAGGGGGCATAATCTCAGGAGAAGGGGTAGGCTGTTTAAAACTGAGACAAGGAGACATTTCTTCTTTGGAATTTTGTAGAAGGCTGCTGAGGCTCAATCATTGAGCATATTTAAGGCAGAAATTAATTTATTTCTGGAGACTGATGATATCAAGGGATAGTGCGAGAAAGTGGCATTGAGCCAGATGATCAACCATGATCTAATTGAATGGTGGAGCAGACTCAATGGGCTGACTGGCCCAGTTCTGTTCCTATTTTCCATGTCCAAATACCAGGATGACACAATAAAGTTCGGAGGGTATATGTAAAACTAAATAACAGTGGCAAAGCTACAGTATGCAAAAAGACTTATATAGCCACATGAAAAGTCAAAGGGTGATAAAAGGGGCATTAGGATCAATTAGAATCCAAAAAGGGATCCACATATGGAGGCACAGAGTATGGCTGAGGTACTAAATGAATACTTTGCAATTTGTCTTAAACAAAGTAGCAGCTGCCAAAGATGTAGTGGAAAGGAGGTTGCTGAGAGAGTGAATGGGCTAAACATTGATGAAGAGCAACTATTGGAAGTGGTACCTGAAGTTGATAAGTTTGCAGAAGGGCAGCACAGTGGCTCAGTGGTTAGCAGCGCCAGGGACCCGGGTTCGATTCCAGCCTCGGGCGACTGTCTGTGTGGAAGTTGCACATCCTCCCTGTGTCTGTGTGGGTTTCCTCCGGGTGCTCTGGTTTCCTCCCACAGTCCAAAAGATGTGCAGGCCAGTGAATTGGCCATGCTAAATTGCCCATTGTGTTAGGCAAATGAGTCTGGGTGAGTTACTCTTCGGAGGGTCAGTATGGACTTGTTGGGCTGAAGGGCCTGTTTCCACACTGTAGGGATTCTATGAGATATGAAAAAACCAAGGGATGTGAGAGTGGAGGTAAGTTACATAGACATAAACCTGCTTCAATGCAGGCATGGGGCCAGAGGCAGTGCTGTACCCATGTTCAAAAAAGGATATGAAGATGAACCCAGCAACTGCAAGGCAGTCAAGCTAACCTCAGTGGAGGGAAAGCTTTTCATGACTATAACTGGGGACAAACTTAATGGTCACTAGGACAAGTATGAATTATTTAAGACAAGTCAGCATGGATTTGTTAAAAGCAAATAATGTTCAACGAACTTGATTGAGTTTTTTGATGAGGTAACTGAGAGGGTCAATTAATATTCTTGTCATCAGGGTTGGGACCTGCGGAATAACAGGGATAGAAGTGGCCTAGCTACAGAGTTGGCTGAAAGCTGGAAACAGAATGGTGGCTTTTTTTTGTACCGAATCAAAGAATTGTGACTGTCCATCCTTCTTCTACTAGTTCTAAAACTGAGTGTCAATCTCGTACCTTTTCCACACATCCCTGCACCCCATTCCTATCCCAATAACCATCCAATGCCCCTCTTGAATGCCTCAATGGAACCTGCCTTCCCCACATTCCCAGGCAGTGCCTTTCCAGACTCAAACTACTCGCTCAGTGAAAAAATGTTTCTTCTCCCATCACCCTTGCCTAGTTTGCATATGCCCGCTTGATCTTTTTCTCTTGTATAAGCAGGAATAGCTTCTTCCTCTCTGCTCTGCAGGCATATATCAGAGTGGAGCTCCCCAGGGTTTGATATGTGGACTCTGCTTTTCTTGATCTATATTAATGACTTAACTTAAGTCATTATTAGGCACCATTTTGCCACTTCTGATAACTTGGAAATGCTCTGAATTGTGAGGATGATGGTGTTAGACTTTGAGAGGAGACAGATGGGCTGGTGGAATGTACACCTCGTGTCTGATGAAGTGTGAAGTAATACATTTTGGTAGGAAGAATGAGGAGAGGCTCAATGAAATAAAGGATACAATCCAAAGGGGTTTCAGGAGCAATAGTAGCTGGGGGGTTAGATGCGAAAAAAAAACACTGGAGGTGCAGGACACGGTGAGAAAATAATTAAAGCAGGATATGAATCCTGGGCTTTTGAAATCAAAACATGCAATGCAAAAGCAAAGAATTTAAATGAACCTTTATAAATTATTGGTTTGACCTCAACTAGAGTATTCTGTAATATTCTAGGAGTCACAATTTAGGATGGATGTGAAGGTTTTAGAGAAGGTGCAGAAAAGACTCTCAAAGGTCTCAAGGATGGGGAACTTCAGTTACATGGGTAGATTGGAGAAGTTAGGGCTGTTCTCCTGAGAGAAGAGAAGGCTGAGAGGAGATTTGATTGAGGTGCTCAAAACCATGAGAGGTCTGGGCAGAGTGGATCAGGAGAAACTGTTCCCATTGGTGGAAAGATCAAAAACGCGAGGCATACAGATTTAAGGTGCCTGGCAAAAGATACAGTGGTGACAGAGGAAAGGTTGCAACAAGTGATTAGGATCTGAAATGCTCTGCCTCTGAGAGTGTGGTGGAGGCAAGTTCAGTTGAGACTTTCAAAAGGGAATTGGATAAGCACATGAAGAGAGAATGTTTGGAGCACTGTGGGGGAAAAGGTAGGGCATTGAAACTAATTGAGTTTCTATTACAGATGGCTTGCATTTGCACAATGGGCTGAATGGTCTCTTTCTGCACCGTCACCATCCTGTGATTTCTCTAACCGTGGAGCAAGATAGAACAAGGTCAAATCAGTGGACCTCTGCATCAGTACTCGAAGCAGATTCAACCAAATAATTAAAGGCACAGTTCAGATTGTGGAGGGGAGACTGGTGATTTGTTCTCTGAGGATGATTGAAAATGTTTCTAGTGAGCTATCATTCAGTTCGTAGCTGTGTCAGAGTTAGAAGGCTGAGAGTTCAAGTCCTACTTCAGAGATTGGCACACACAAATCTAGGCTGACACTCCAGCTCAGTTCCAAGAGAGTGCTGTGCCATCAGAGATACCATCTTTTGGATGAGACTTTAAACTTAGAGGCCCCATCTGCTCTCTCAACTTGGTATAAACAATCCCATGGTGCTAATGTAAACAAGAACAGGGGAATGAAGCCCAGTGTTGCAGCCAATATTTGTTCCACAACCAACTTCACTGGAATGGTCCTGACAGGTTGAATGGCCTATTTTAGTGATACTTTGCACTTACTGGAACCCAATGATTGAACCATTCTTTCATTATTTGTGGGAGCTTGCTTGTACATGCATTGGCTGCTGTGTTTCCAGATGACAACACTTCAAAGCTACCACATTTGGCTGCCAGGTGCTTTTTGGGATATACTGCTGGCCATGAAAGGTGCTAAAGAAACACAAGTCTTTTGGTTCTGCATCTTGAAATGTTCGCAAACTGGGATGGGAGGGTGTATTAGTGTAATCTGTGACAGCTGCTGATTGATTTGGTAACTCTGAGACTCTGCTGGGAAGTGTTGTATTGTTTTGGAACTTTGGAGGAAAACCGATCAAAACGCCAGTTTAAAAAGGAGGAAGACAGACAAAGGCAGTGACTACATGGTCAGGGAAAGAAACCTATGTCGCTGCCTGACATAGAAGTGAATCTGCACGGTTACGGCCTTTGCTGTTTGAGTTCACGTATCTCTGGACATGGGAGTTGTCTCAGAAAAATTAGATAACAAAATTCACAGCTGACCTTGGAGGAACCTGTGTGGGAGAACACTCAGCACAGGAGCAGATAAGTGCATAGTTTTTAAGTGTAACCTTGTTGTAAGTCAACAATGGTGAGTAGAGTGGGTTCTTTCTTGATTATATTTAGATTAGACTTAGTGTGGAAACAGGCCCTCCGGCCCAACAAGTCCACACCGACCCGCCGAAGCGCAACCCACCCATACCCCTACATTTACCCCTTACCTAACACTACGGGCAATTTAGCGTGGCCAATTCACCTGACCCGCACATCTTTGGACTGTGGGAGGAAACCGGAGCACCCGGAGGAAACCCACGCAGACACGGGGAGAACGTGCAAACTCCACACAGTCAGTCGCCTGAGTCGGGAATTGAACCCGGGTCTACAGGCGCTGTGAGGCAGCAGTGCTAACCACTGTGCCACCGTGCCGCCCACCGTGCCGCCATATATGTTTTATATGTTATTCTAAAAGTATAAACCATAAGTATTAAGTTAGTCTGGAGCAGTGTTTTTTTTTTGAGCAATAAGACAATGCTATTTTCTGGATCTGTAGGTTGATAAGGTCCAAAGATGGTCTTTAGTAGAATGATGTGCTCTTCCTGTCACAAATGCTCCTGTGGGAGTTCAGGGAGAGTTTCCATATTACTGATGATTATGGCTGCAGGAAGTGTCCTTGGTTGAAAATCCTATCAGATTGCATGGGTCGATTGGAGCGGCAATTAGAGGCAATAAGGAATTTACAAGAGCTAGGGGGGTGTGATGGACGGCAGTTATACAAAGGGAGAAAAGATGCAGATACAGTCAGGTAGATGGGTTAACTTCAGGAAAGGTAGGAGGGGTAGGCAGGAGTCTCCTGTGGCTACCCCATCTCAAATAAGTATGCTGTTTTGGAAAATGTAGAGGGTGAGAGACTCGGGGGAATGTAGCACAAACAGGCCAAGTTTCTGGTACTGAGACTGACTCAAATGTAATGAGGGGTACGTCAGCATTCAAGTGATTGATTGTGATAGGGGACTGTAGTCAGAGGCACCGACCGATGTTTCTGTGGATGGCTGCGATAAATCAGAATGGTGTGTTATTTCCCTGATGCCAGGATCAAGGATATCTCCGAGAGGGTGTGAAATGTTCTCAAAAGGGAGAGGAACCAGCAGGATGTCATTGTACACATTGGACCTAATAACATAGGAAGGAAAAGGATGAGATTTTGAAGGGAGAGTACAGAAAGTTAGGCAGGAATTTAAAAAGGAGTTCCTCGAGGGTAGTAATATCTGGATTATTCCCTCTGCTACAAGCGAGTGATGGTAGGAGTAGGGAGATAGAGCAGATGAATGCGTGACTGAGGAGCTGGTGCAGGGTAGAAGGGTTCATATTTTTGGATCCTTGAAATCTCTTCTGGGATAGAAGTGACCTGTACAAAAGGACAGATCCCACCTGAATGGGAAGAGGACTAATATACTGGCAGGGAGATTTGATAGAGCTGTTCGGGACCCAGGGAAATAGTGAGGAAAGAGATCAATCTGAAACTGGTACAGTTGGGAAAAGGAGTGACAAACAGTCAGGGCAGGCAGGTAGGAACAAAGCAGGGAAGAAGGTAGGACTGACGAATTAAACTGCATTTATTTCAACGGAAGAGGCCTAACAGGGAAGGCAGATGAACTCCGAGTATGGGTAGGAAAATGGGACTGGGATATCATAGCAATTACAGAAACATGATCAGGGATGGACAGGACTGGCAGCTTAATGTTCCAGGATACAAACGCTACAGGAAGGATAGAAAGGGAGGCAAGAGAGGAGGGGGAGTGGTGTTTTTGATAAGGGATAGCTGTACTGAGGGAGAATATTCCCAGAAATACACCCAGGGAAGTTATTTGGGTAGAACTGAGAAATAAGAGGAAGGGATGATCACCTTTATTGGGATTGTATTATAGACCCCCGAATCGTCAGAGGGAAATAGAGAAACAAATTTGTAAGGAGATCTCCGTTATCTTTAAGAATAATAGGGTAGTTATGGTAGGGGATTTTAACTTTCCAAACACAGACTTGGACTGCCACAGTGTTAAGTGCGTACAATAAAATTTTCTTCTTCAATATATAGATGTACCGGTTGGAGTAATTGCAAAACTTGACCTACTCTTGGGAAATAAGACAGAGCAGTTGACGGAGGTGAAAGTGGCACTTTGGGGCCAGCAACCATAATTCTATTAGTTTTAAAATAGTGGTAGAAAAGGATAGACCAGATCTAAAGGATCCCCAGATAGGGCGGCACGGTGGCACAGTGGTTAGCACTGCTGCCTCACAGCGCCAGGGACCTGGGTTCAATTCCCGACTCAGGCGACTGACTGTGTGGAGTTTGCACGTTCTCCCTGTGTCTGCGTGGGTTTCCTCCGGGTGCTCCGGTTTCCTCCCACAGTCCAAAGATGTGCGGGTCAGGTGAATTGGCCATGCTAAATTGCCCGTAGTGTTAGGTAAGGGGTATATGTAGGGGTATGGGTGGGTTGTCGCTTCGGCGGGTCGGTGTGGACTTGTTGGGCCGAAGGGCCTGTTTCCACACTGTAAGTAATCTAAAAGTTGAAGTTCCAAATTGGAGAGAGGCCAATTTTGACGGTATTAGGCAAGAACTTTCAAAAGTTGATTGGGGGCAGATGTTCGTAGGTAAAGGGACAGCTGGAAAATGGGAAGCCTTCAAAAATGAGATAATTAGAGTCCAGAGACAGTATATTCCTGTAAGAGTGAAAGGCACAGCTGTTAGGTATAGGGTATGCTGGATGACTAGAGAAATTGAGATTTTGGTTAAGAAAAAGAAGGAAGCATATGTCAGGTATAGACAGGATAGATCGAGTGAATCCCTAGAAGAGTATAAAGGCGGAGTATACTTAAGAGGGAAATCGGGAGGGCAAAAATGGGACATGAGATAGCTTTGGCAAATAGAGTTAAGGAGAATCCAAAGGGATTCTATACATCCATTAAGGACAAAAGGGTAATTAGGGGAAGAATAGGGCCCCTCAAAGATCAGCAAGGCAGCCTATGTGTTGGAACCACAGGAGATGGGGGTGATACTAAACAAGTATTTTGCATCAGTGTTTACTATGGAGAAGGATATGGAAAATACAGAATGTAGGGAAATAGATGGTGACATCTTGAAAAATGTCCATTTTACAGAGGAGGTGGTACTGGATGTCTTAAAATGCATAAAGGCAGATAAATCCCCAGGACCTGATCAGGTGTACCCGCGAATTCTGTGGAAAGCTAGGGAAGTCATTGCAGGGTCCCTTACTGAGATGTTTGTATCATTGATAGTCACAGGTGAGGTGTCGGAAGACTGGAGGTTGGCAAACGTGGTGCCACTGTTTAAGAAGGGTGGTAAGGAAAAGCCAGGCAACTATAGACCGGTGAGCCTGACATTGTTGGTCGGCACGTTGTTGAGGGAGCCCTGAAGGATAGGATTTACGTGTATTTGGAAAGGCAAGGACTGATTCGGGATAATCAACATGGCTTTGTGCGTGGGAAATCGGGTCTCTCAGACTTGATTGAGTGTTTTGAAGTAACAAAGATTATTGATGAGGGCAGAGCAGTGGACGTGATTTATATGGACTTCAGTGAGGTGTCCGACAAGATTCCTATGGGGAGACTGGTTAGCAAGGTTAGATCTCATGGAATATAGGGAGAACTAGCCATTTGGATACAGAACTGGCTCGAAGGTAGAAGACAGAGGGTGATGGTGGAGGGTTATTTTTCAGACTGGAGAGCTGTGACCAGTGGAGTGCCACAAGGATTGGTGCTGGGCCCACTGCTTTTCGTCATTTATATAAATGATTTGGATGTGAATGTAGGAGGTATAGTTTGTAAGTTTGCAGCTGATGCCAAAATTGGAGGTGTAGAGGACAGCAAAGAAGGTTATCTTAGATTACAATGGGATTTTGATCAGATGGGCCAATGGGCTGAGGATTGGCAGATAGAGTTTAATTTAGATAAATGTGAGGTACTGCATTTTGGAAAGGCAAATCTTAGCAGGACTTATACCTTTTAATGGTAAGGTCCTAGGGAGTGTTGCTGAACAGAGTTCAGGTTCATACCTCCTTGAAAGTGGAGTCGCAGGTAGATAAGATAGTGAAGAAGGCATTTGGTATGCTTTCCTGTATTGGTCGAGCATTGAGTATAGGAGTTGCAGCTGTACAGAACATTGGTTAGGCAACTTGTGGAATGTTGTGTGCATTTCTGGTCTCCTTCCTATCGGAAGGATATTGTGAAACTTGAAAGGGTTCAGAAAAGATTTACAAGGATGTTGCCAGGGTTGGAGGATTTGAGCTATAGGGAGAGGCTGAACAGGCTGGGGCTGTTTTTCCTGGAGCGTTGAGGGGTGACCGTATAGAGGTCTATAAAATCATGAAGGACATGGATAGGGTAAATAGACAAAGTCTTTTCCCTGGGGTGGGGGAGTCCAGAACTAGACAGCATAGGTTTAGGGTGAGCAGGGAAAAATTTGAAAGGGACCTAAGGGACAACTTTTTCACAAACAGGGTGGTATGTGTATGGAATGAGCTGTCAGAGGATGTGGTGGAGGGTGGTACAATTGCAACATTAAGAGGCATCTGGATGGGTATATGAATAGGAAGGGTTTAGAGGGAAATGGGACTTGATTAGGTTAGGATAGCTGGACGGCATAGACTAGTTGGACCGAAGGGTCTGTTTCCGTGCTGTACATCGCTATGACTCTATGATCTAAATGACCGTGTTTCATGGTGACCAAGATGACATCACAGCAACTCATCAATTCGTAAATCAGGAATTGAATGTTAATCTCAGTGATGGTGACTGTGACAACTTTCGTATATTGTCGTCAAAACTAGTTCACTAATATCCTTGGGAAAGGAAATCTATTGTCCTTACCAACTCCAGACCTACAGTAATATGGCTGACTGTGATTGAAATGGCTCAGTGCAGGAATGACACTGGGAGTAGCCTTCTGATCTTGTTACTCTGGTCCTTTAAGTTGATGGGGAGAAAACATGGGATGTAGGAACCTCAACGATTTCTAGGCTCTCACTCCTTAATCACAAATACTTGGTTGGGCTGTTGATATTTCAATGATTCGTTTTCCCATTTTTTCTGGAAACTGTCCCTGTCCCTGTAGATGCACCACAGAAAGCATTTTATATGGATGCATCATCGCTTGGTACGGTAACTGCTCTGCCCAGGACTGTAAGAAACTACACAGAGTTTTGATTACGTCCCAGTCCATCACGTAAACTAACCTTCCATCCATTGACTCCATCTACACTTCTAGCTGAGTCAGAAAGGCTTCCAACCTCTTCTGTCGGGCAGAGGATACAAAAGCTTAAACACACAGACCAACAGATTCAAGAACAGCTTATCCCCTGCTGTAATCAGACTTCTGACTGGACCTCTTCAGTCTAAAATTTAATGTCGATCTCACTCTTTGTGCACCTTCATTGCAGCCATAACATTGTATTCTTCTTTCTGTTTTATTACCCTAATGCACTTTGTATGGCATGATCTGCCTGTACTGCATGCAAAACAAAACTTTTCACTGTACCTAGGTACGTGTGACAATAATATATCAAATAAAACAAAAATAAATCCATGGCCTGAGTAGAACGTAGGCAGACCCTTGTGGAGAGTTAGCATGCATGTGATGGGGGTGAAGAGCATCCTTCAATGCTGGATCCATCCTGTGATATTTATTGAAAGTCATTATTTTCCAAAATCACTTTACGCAAAGGGAAACCAATCCTCTAAGAGGCAATGTTAAACATTTGTGGGCCACAGATACAAGGATTGTGTGACAGATATTAACTGGCTGCTGGTAATCTTGAGTTGGCTACCCGTAGATGGACCACTCCCTATGCCCTCGTCTCACCTGCAGGAACCAAGGTGACCTAAATGGAGCACATCAGTTTAACATCACCTCTCTCCAAACCACCTGCTCTGGTCTCTGTATGTGAACGCTAGTAACTTATTTATTCGTTAACTTGGAGTGCAGCCTTGTCAGATGGTTGCAAATGTGTTGCTGGTCAAAGCACAGCAGGTTAGGCAGCATCTCAGTTGCTGCCTAACCTGCTGTGCTTTGACCAGCAACACATTTGCAGCTGTGATCTCCAGCATCTGCAGACCTCATTTTTTACTTGTCAGATGGTCCACATCATCCCAGCATGGCTGGATCAATTACCTGGGGATGGGGCTTCCAAACGTGGTTGCTTAGCCTTGTGATAGCTTCCTGCTTTGCAGCAGTGGCCAACCTTTCGCTGCTCACAGTATCTGTTTGATCCTGAGCTAAGTGTTCAATTGCATATAGAAACAAAGAACTTAGAAGCAGGAGTAGGTCATTTGAGCCTGCTGCGCCATTCTGTATGATCATGAATGATCATCTAACTCAGTCCCTGTTCCCACTTTCTCTCCAAATCCTTGGATCTGTTTAGCCCAAAGAACTATATCTAACTCATTAGAATCATAGAGCCAGAGAGATGTACAGTACGGAAACAGACCCTTCGGCTCAACCCGTTTATGCCGACCAGATATCCTAACCTAATCTAGTCCCACCTGCCAGCACCCGGCCCATATCCCTCTGAACCCTTCCTATTCATATACCCATCCAAATGCCTTTTAAATGTTGCAATTGTACCCGCCTCTACCACTTCCTCTGGCAGCTCATTCCATACACGTAGCACCCTCTGTGTGAAAACATTGCCCCTTAGATTCCTTTTATATCTTCCCCCCCCCCCCCGCCCTCACCCTAAACATATGCCCTCTAGTTCTGGACTCCCCCACCTCAGGAAAGGACCTTGTCTATTTATCCTATCCATGCCTTTCGTGATTTTATAAATCTCTATAAGGTCACCCCTCAGCCTCTGATGCTCCAGGGAAAACAGCCCCAGCCTGTTCAGCCTCTCCCTATAGCTCAAATCCTCCAACCCTGGCAACATCCTTGTAAATCCTTTCTGAACGCTTTCAAGTTTCACAATATCCTTCTGATAGGAAGGAGACCAGAGTTGCACGCAATATTCCACAAGTGGCCTAACCAACATCCTGTACAGCTGCAATATGATCTCCCAGCTCCTGTACTCAATACTCTGACCAATAAAGGAAAGCATGCCAAATGCCACCTTCACTATCCTATCTACCTGAGACTCCACTTTCAAGGAATTATGAACCTGCACTTCAAGGTCTCTTTGTTCAGCAATACTCTCCAGGACTTTACCATTAAATGTAAAAGGCCTGCTAAGATTTGCTTTCCCAAAATGCAGCACCTCTAATTTATCTAAATTAAACTCCATCTGCCACTCTTTCTTGAAAACATTCAATGTTTTGCTCTTAACCACTTTCTGTGACTGAAAATTCCACAGGCTCACCACTCTATGGATGCTGACATTTCTCCTCATCTCAGTCCTAAATGGCCTATTCCATATCCTTAGACTGTGACCTCCCTGGATCTGGACTCCCTAGTCATCGGGAACATCCTCCTGCCTTGATCCTGTCTAGTCCTGTTAGAATTTTATAAGTTTCAATGAGATCCCCCTTCATTCTTCTAAACTCCAGTGAATATTGTCTGAATAGACAATAGACAATAGGTGCAGGAGTAGGCCATTCTGCTCTTCGAGCCTGCACCATCATTCAATATGATCATGACTGATCATACTCCATCAGTATCCTGTACCTGCCTTATCTCCATAACCCTTGATTCCACTATCCTTGAAAGCTCTATCCAATTCTTTCTGAAACGAATCCAGAGACTGGGCCTCCACTGCCCTCTGGGGCAGAGCATTCCACACAGCCACCACTCTCTGGGTGAAGAAGTTTCTCCTCATCTCTGTCCTAAATGGCCTACCCCTCATTTTTAAGCTGTGTCCTCTGGTTCAGGACTCACCCATCAGCAGAAGCATGTTTCCTGCCTCCAGAGTATCCAATCCTTTAATAATCTTATACGTCTCAATCAGATCCCCTCTCAGTCTTCTAAACTCAAGGGTATACAACCCCAGTCGCTCCAGTCTTTCAGTGTAAGGTAATCCCGCCATTCCAGGAATTGACCTCGTGAACCTACGCTGCACTTCCTCAATAGCCAGAATGTCTTTCCTCAAATTTGGAGACCAGAACTGCACACAATATTCCAGGTGCGGTGTCACTAGGGCCCTGTACAGCTGCAGAAGCACCTCTTTGCTTCTAATCCCTCATTCTATCCCAGTCCCTCATATACGTTAGCCCTGCCATCCAAGGAACCAGTCTGGCAAGCCTTTTTTGCACTCCCTTCATCACCAGAACACCCTTCCTCAGGATGAGGAGACCCAAACTGCATACAGTACTCCAGACGTGGGCTCACCAAGACCGTGATACAATTGCAGCAAGATATACCTGCTCCTGTACTCGAATGCTCTCACTATGAAGGCCAACATACCATTTCCCTTCTTTATCACTTGCTGAACTTGCAATGCTTACTTTCGATGACTGCTGCACAAGGACACCCAGGGCTTGTTGCACTCTCCCTTTCCCAATCTATTGCCATTCAGGGACCAACTACCTGTTTTTGCTCCCAAAGTGGATAACCTCACAATTGTCCACATTATACTGCATTTGCTATCTTCTGTATTACAAAACTCCCCTACTTCCACCTTCTCCAGCTCACCCACCTATCTGACATAGAAAGTCTTGGTTATACCTTTGTCCTCTCTCTGCTCAACAGCTCCAACATCCAATATGACTGACCTCACAGCCCCCACCTCTCGCTTTGAAAGGATTAAGTTACTCAGACAAATTGAATAGACTAGACCTTAATTCCATCAAATGCAGAAGCTTAATGGATGACCTGTGATGTTTTTAAGATGATTAAAAAGTTCGATTGGGACAATCACAGGAACCGTTTCCTCTGGGGGTGGAGCTTTAAAATTCAGCGGTTTCAGGGGTGATGAAGCACCCCCTCACAGAAAGGGGAATGGAAGTCTAAAACATTCCCCTTCCACCAACCAAAAGGAAACTCAGGGAGTCGACTGAAACTTTCAAAACTGGGATTGATGGATTTTTTTTCTAGGTACAAGCACTTGGGGTTGTGAAATTGAGATAGATAAATGCAGTTAAAATACAATCAAATTAAGTAGCAAGGTGCTGAATGGCCTCCTGTTACTGGTATTCCGTAGTTCATCCAGGAACCTGCTGCCTGTAAACAAACGCATGTCAAGTTTTGATCATCAGTCATACCTGTAAAGGTAAAATCATCATAATCTTACCAGCCCATAGGGCTGTTCTCTTATTAGAGAGAATGGTGGTGATTCAACCTGAAGGTCAATGTGACTCCGCAAAGGAAGTGGTTGGAATGCTTCCTGGCAAGCTCAGCCAGTGCAGGAATTGAACCTCTGCTGTTGGTATCACTCTGTATTGCAAACCAGCCATCCAGCTAGTTGAGCTAAACCAACAGTACTCTGGACCATATCTTAGGAAGATGTAAGGGTTGTTGAGAGGGTGCAGAGGAGATCTAGCAGAATGTGAGGAAGAACATATGTATGCAGCACATGGCAATGACCCAGGTCTCTCTGCCTATAAGGGTGCTGGAAATGGAGGTGATGAATGATTTCGAAAGGAAATTGGATGGGCATCTGAGGGAAATAACCTTGCAGGATATAGGGACTGACTGGATTGCTCTGCAGAGAGCTGGTATGAATGCCTCCTTCTGTGCTCTAATGACACTACAATTCAATGACATTGACTCCCAGTCCATAAACACCTCAAATTCAAAATTGCCACTGCTCTGGTTGAAACTTTTCTGTGGATTTTCTCAACCCCCCTCCCCAACCTTGCCATGTCTGCTGTGCGGACATCCCTCTTCATCGCGCCATCAATTGGCCTGGCCTAAATTCTGGAATTCCTTCCCTAAAACCCCTCCAATATCTCCTGAAATGTTGGGCCAAAATTTGAGCTGCCCTTCTTAAAATGTTCTTTGTTGGCTTGGCAACCAAATTGCAGGCTGTAGAAATGCTTCAGTGTGATTTAGGCAAGTTGAGTGAGTGGGCCAATGCATAGCAGGTATCATGTGGATAAATGTGAGGTTATCCACTTTGGTACAGGAAGAGAGATGATGATCTGAACGGTGATAGATTGGGAAAGGAGGAGGTGCAATGAGACCTGGGTGTCCTTGTACACCAGTCAGTGAAAGTAAGTCGTGAGGTGCAACAAATTGTATCTTGGCCTTTATAGCGAGAATATTCAAGCATAGGAGTAAGGATGTCCTGCTGCAATTGTATAGGGTCTTGGTGAGACCACACCTGGAATATTGTGTGCAATTTGGGTCTCCTTATCTTAGGAAGGATGTTCTAGCGATGAAGGGAGTGCAGCAAAGGTTTATCAGACTGTTTCCTGGGATGGCAGGACTGACATATGTAGGGAGACTGGATCCATTTAGACTTCATTCACTTGAGTTTAAAAGAATGTGGAGGCATCTCACAAAAACCTGTAAAATTCCAACAGGACTGGACAGGGTAAATACAGGAAGGTGTTCCTAAGGACTGAGGAGTCCAGAACTGGGGGGGTCACAGTCTCGCATACAAGGTAGGCTATTTAGGACAGAGATGTGGCGAAATGTCTTCATCCAGAGAGTCGTGGAGCCTGTGAAAGTCTCTGTCACAGAAAGTGGTTAAAGTCAAAACATTGAATGTTTTCAAGGAGAAATTAGATACAGTTATAGAATCATAGAGCACGGAAACAGTCCAACCAGTCCATGTTTCCAAACTAAACTAGTCCCACCTGCCTGCGTTTGGCCCATATCCCTCTGAACATTTCTTATACATTTACTTAACTAAATGTTTTTAAACATTGTAATTGTACCTGCGTCCACCACTTCCTCAGGAAATTCATTCCACACAAGATCTCCTCTCTGTGTCAAAACCTTGCCCCCATGTCTTTTTAAAATCTTCCTCCTTTCATCTTAAAAAAATGACCCCTAGTATTGAAATCCCCTACATTGGGGAAAAGACAGCTGCTATTCACCTTTTCTATACCCCTCGTGATTTTCTAAACGTCTATAAGGTTTATAAAATAGTTCTTCAGGCTAAAGAGATCAAAGGGTATGGGGAGAAAGAAGGAACAGGGACTGAGTTTGATGATCAGCAATGATCATTTTGAATGGTTGAACAGGATTGAAGAGCCAAATGACCTACTCCTGCTCCTGTTTTCTCAGTTCCTATGTTGTCTTTGTCTCTGTGAAGTGCCATGGAGCATTTCTCAATGTTAAAATGCAAATTGTTGGGGATCATCTCGATCAAACCCAAACTTTTTCTCCTCACAATATAAAAATATAAATTTTACACTGACCATATCCAGGAATTAGGCCCATTCTAACTTCTTAGCTAAAAGACACTGAAGGTCAATTATGGATTGCCAGTATGGGTTGCCTTTGGCTAATTCAGCCTTTGTTTATATGTCTTAGTTGCTCATTTGCTAGGGAAGTTACCTGGTGTGAACCTGCTGTTCAAACTTCTCCTAAAGGGTTCCTCTTCTTCAAGAAGAAAAGTGATACACCATGCTGCTATAGAACATACAGCATATCGACGAAATTATGAATGAGGAGTAGGCCATTCAGGCCCTCGAGTCTGCTGTAGCATTCAAGACAATCATGGCTGATCTCACTACTCCACATACCTGGTTTCCCCTCCTCTCCATTCCTGATGACCTTTCACCCCATGCTAATCAAGACCTGAAATGTTCTGGTTAATTTGATAAACCATTTCTTCTACTACAAGGCTGCTTGGCATTTCAAGTCAGTATTGAGACCTTGAGTCAGAACCAGAGTGAAAGGGCACTGGGGGATGGGGATTAGACATCCCTCTCCTTGAGGTCTGGCTCGATGCCCAATCTGATTCCACAACTAGGAGGAATCACACCTGGGCCTTCCAAAGCAGACCCGATGGGCTGAATGGCCTACTTCTGCTCCGATGTCTTGTGATCTTCTATAGTGCTGCACCATCAGCTGCCCAAATCCAATGCTCTGTAAGTTCCTCTGAAGCTTTCCCCTCTCTCCTCCTCCTTTTAAAACACTCAAAACTTTTGGTCATCCGTCCTTGTATGTCCTGACATGGCTCAGTGTCAAGTTCTGGTCAGATTATGATCCCATGAAGCACCTTGGAGCATTTTTTTCATGGCATTAAAAGCGCTATATGAATGCAAGTTGTTGTTGTCAAGAATAAGTATGGCAGGTCATTCAACTGCACTTGGCATCCTGGCCAATGTCGATCCTGTTTTATCCTAAAATTGCACACGAGCATGTTCTCTGGTACAAGTTCTCTAGCAATCAGTCTTCTCTCCCAAAACCAACTTTCGCTGCAGCTCAGATCCACACAGGACTCGAACAAGCCTGGGTCGATAGCACATATCCTGGGCTTTGTCTTTACCTGCTGAAGCACTGGAAGGCAAACAGTTACCTCAGTTCACTGGTCTCTACCAGGGTAACAACAATCAATTGTTATGGAGGTAACACCTTCTGCACAACCAGCTTAAAATACCATGAAAGAACTGAGGGGAGAGGTGGTGGATTCCTTCAGTGATTAAAAAGTACTTGAGTATTGCTGTCAAAACAGACATGCTGTTGAAACCTTTCTGCCTTGCACTCATTGAGAGACAATCACAAGAATGCCACATTTCAAAGTGAACAACAATTTATACAGCATGGGAAGAGGGTGCTGATTGATTGGCAAGCAGATTCTGATTGGTAGAGGTCTTGCCATGGAGAATGCGCAGGGTAACTGTTAACTGCCAAACTTTTGTTTAAATTCAAACCAGGTAAGTCGACTCTGATTGGTCAAGGCATTGCCATGGGAAATGTACCAGGGAATGGACTTCACTAAATAGCATTTTACATGCTCATCACACCAATGGTCTCGGTCAACTGGCACCAGGCATATGCAGGCACCACCACTGACACTGGGCACAGCTGGGGTGGGGGCATTATTTTGTCCAGAGCCTGCACAAGCAGTATCGCAGCAAAGTTGTGCACACAGAATTTGGCAAGCAGTACCAGAGCAAGGTCGCATGCGCAAACGCAGCATTGCTTCAAAGCTGCCCTGCAAATTAAAGTGGGGGGAGGAGTGGCTGGAGAGTGAGAACCTCAAGTGGGCCCCATCTTATCGCCAAAGCATGTTTACTGGCTGGAGAGGTTGTGTATATGCGTGTCTGTGTTTTGTTTTGGTATCTCAGACCGACCTGCGCCAATCTTTTAGGCCCTGGTTGAATGGCTCTACCATTCATATGTGCGATTCCGGCTGTAATGATTGTTCAAGTCCAGTTTACCACTGAATCACTTGTATTGATGCTGTTGGATTTTTTTTCAAGGCTATGGGTTTGTGGATTTCGATAGTCCTGCTGCTGCACAGAAGGCAGTGTCTGCGTTGAAGTCCAGTGGGGTGCAGGCTCAGATGGCAAAGGTAAGTGCACACTCTTGCACTTGTAAAGCAGCACTGGCTGCTTAGGCTGACCGCTTTTTGTTGCAGAAGATGGTTATTCCCCCATCCCGTTGCCAGTCCGATCAAAAGTTACTTTCTTTTTGGTCACTTATCTAAAACAAGATGTATTAGCATTGGTTGCAGTCCAGAGAAGGCTTACTAGACTGATTCCAAGTATGGAGGGACTGTCTTATGAAGAGCGATCGAGTAGATTGGGCCCATACTCTTTGGAATTTAGAAGAATGAGAGATGAACGTATTGACATATACACGATTCTTAGAAATTGATAGGGTAGATGTAGAAAGATTATTTCCCCTTGTGGAAAGTCTAGGACCAGAGGGCATAATGAGATGTGGCATATTTAAGATAGAGATGAGGAGGAATTTCTTTTCTCCGGGAGGAGTGAATCTGTGGAATTCTTTGCTACAGAGGGTGTAGATGCTGGGCTATGTGGTATTTTCAAGGCTGAGGCAGATTTTTAATCAGTAAGGGAATCAAGGGTTATCGGGAAAAGGCAAGAACATGAAGTTGAGGATGCTCAGATCAGCCTTGATCTTATCGAATGGTGGAGCAGACTCAATGGGCTGAATGGCCTACTTCTGCTGTTACATCTTATGGTCTCCCACCCCCGCCAACTCCCTCCCCTCATTCATTCTTTGTCAAGATGCATGTATTCACTGACGGAGATCAAGTTCAAAACTCAAGCACTTTACTTAGTGACTGCCTAGTTGCCTAGCGACAAGTGACCAGGAACAGCTCTGCGTCATTGGACTCCCTCCTTCATTCTTCTGGAGAGCTCTTACAAGAGACCCCTCAGCTACCTCTGCTCTCCATGGCCTGCCCAAGGTAAAACTGATTCTGTCAAATAATTCACCAGGTATGGTATTTATTGACCCTCTCTAAATTGCCCCTTGTGAAGATGGTGGTGAGCTGCCTCCTTGAACCACTGCACTCTATATTCTGTAGGTTGACCCTTCATGCCATTGGGGAGGGACTTCCAGGATTTTGACTCCGTGATAGTGAAGGAATGGCAGTATATTTCCATGTCAGGATGGTATGTGGCTTGGAGGGGAACTTGCAGGTAGTAGCGTTCCCATGTATCTGCTCTCCATACTGTAATGAGAACTGGATGAACATCCTACCACATAGAACACGAGCCAAACCCAGCTGATATCTGTTTTCTTTCCATCCTTGATTTTGGACCCTCCCCTCACACTCACCATTGCAAACTCTTGGCCTACATTGGGGTCCCCATCTCTGAGCATGCAGGTTAAGATCCTGTGATGTTGCATTTGTCCGGATACCATTAGATATTGTCAAATGTGCTGTTGGGGGTCCCAGAGATGTGAAATTGGATACCACCTTCAGCAGAAAAGATGTCATGACTTGACCTTGGGTTGCAGTCATCACCAACAGAAGCTAGTGCCAGCAATTTCCTTTGTGTATTTGGTTTGCTTAGTTGATGCTTTCCAATCACACCCTTATCATCCTTTTGTAGTCATAGGCAGTGTGTGTCATGGCTTCTGCCACAGCAGTCATGTTATCTGAAGGGATAGATTGGGTATGAAGGTGAAAATTTGATAGGGTCAATGGCTTTCTCTCAATTTCCTCTACTTCCAACATGGAGAGTATTCTCTAACTTCCTCTGCCCCTCCACCACACCAACGCCTTCACCCTGATAGTTAGCCACTGAGCCATAAATAAGGCGGTCAGGCATTTCATTGTTTCTTTCCTGGACAATCTGGATTTCACCACATTGAAATACTGTAATTAAATATCTGAGCTTCCAAACAGATTGGGTGTTGGTGGTCATGGCAATATGGCATACAAAATTATGAAGTGTCTAGAGATTCTTGATGTCCTCTTCCAAAAGAGTACAGGAATGAGCAATTAGTCTTCTGCTGAGTGGTTTAGTCACCAATGCCTCAGCTCTTAGTGATGATGAATCTTGTGTTTTGCTCTGTGTGTCTGTTGCCATTTCTGTGAGTTCACCGATCTGTAGTAGCAGCAGCTGCCAAGTTCCATGATTATTTGAACTCATCGTATTGACAGGCCACCATTGCATGCCCTATAGCTATTTTTGTGTTTGTGCATGCGTGGGAGTGTGGGGTAACCCCCCCCATTAGTCAACTCAGTTAGGAAGGACTCCGGCTCCATCCTATATCAAGCCAATTTGAATGGTTGGCATGACATGGAAATGTGGCAATTGGCTTCAGCAACTCTTGTTTGGCGGAGGAATGTCGAGAGGGTGATGGCAGGGAAGTGTTCATCTTGAACCTGCTCCAGATGTGTGCATGTGCGTGAGTGTCTATGTAAAAATGTGTGCGCATGTGTGTCTGTGCACGTGTGTGTACAAGTGAATATTTTTTTTGTTTGGGTATACTTGTAACAAAAACAGAAGTTGTGGGAGAAACTGAACCAGTCAGGCAGCATCTGTGGGAAGAGAAACCGAGTTAACCTTTTTGGAGCCAGTGATCCTTCCGAACTGTCCATGGATATGTTTATGTTTGGGTGTTTGTGTCTGTGTCTATGTGAATGTCTGTACATTTGAGAGAGTATGCACAAATATGACTGTGAGTATGTGTGTGTCTGTCTGTCTGGGTGTGATTGAGTGTAACTCTGTGTGTGCCTGTGTGAGTCTGTGCATTTGAGAGGTTAGGGATGGACATCTGATGAGAACAGGATATGGGGGGGGAATCCATGCCACCAGTGAGCGCAGAGGCAGATGATATATTTTCACAGCAAGATGGTGACTTGTCAGTGGCTTGGCAAAAATAGGCACAGAGATGAGATGAGATTTTATTTTCAAAATGTAGAGAGTTGGTGCCACTTGGAATGTGCTGCCTGAATGCTGGGTGATGGAGGCAGGTTCAATACTAACTTGAAAGCATGGACTGATAAAAGACACGCTTCCATTTACCTTGCTCGACTAGATTCCAATCCGTTCCAAAGAATGCACTATTCACTTGCGTAGTACAGATTATTTTAGGGGTGGTGCATTCCGATGTGAAAGGCACACCTTAATGACATTTGTATAAAATTCCTTCATCTGTTATTTCAACAGAGGCACAGTCCATTTCAAACAAGCAGCCTGATGTACTAATGGGGAAGGAGTTTTGCACAAGCATGTTTGGTGAGCACAGACTAAAGATAACCCCTAGGTCATTTTGAACTGTAGCACTTCACCCTCATCAGGGACTGCCTTTACGCTTTGAATACAACACTCAAACCTTACATGTCATGGTGCTGCAGAGACATCAGCGAATCAGCAATCACATGACAGTGTCCCATCGCTAGCACTCCACCAGTAGAGATTACTAGGTAGCTGTGCTGTCAGTGACTCAAAGCTCCCATGGGAAATGATAAAAAAAAGCTTTACTTTTTGCCCGCAGTCACAAGCTTTATTTAAGCATTTTGCACAGAGACATCTGGCTATTCCGGGAAGATGGAACTGAGTTGACCATCATTCTCCGGATTTGAGCTGGGCCAGCATTTTATTATCCATTTCTAGTTTCCCTTGAAAAGGTGGTGGTGAGCTGCCTTCTTGAATTGCTGCAGTCCATTTGCTGTGGGTAGACCCACAATGTTGTTAGGGAGGGAACTCCAGGATCTTGATCCAGCAACACTGAAGGAAAAGTGATATATTTCCAAGTCAGGATGGGGAGTGGCTTGGAGGGAATTTGCGTGCAGTGGTGTTCCCATGTATCTGTTGTCCTTGTCCTTCTAGATGGAAGTGTTCATGGGTTTGGAAGGTGCTGTAGAGGGAGTCTTGGTGAGTTACATCTTGTAGGTACATACTGCTGTTACTGAGGGAATCCGGTTTCAAACTGAATCCAGTTTGGTCAGATCAGCTGAAATTCTTTCTTTGAATTGACAGAGTTAGATTGGCTACTTTCTTGAGCCATATAAGAAGACAAAAGCACAGCTTACTAATAGCTTGGCTTAGAAGTGTTATGCGAGTGGATGTGGGAGTCAGAAGTGCAATGTTTGTCTCACACTTAGCATTTCAGGATAAAGATGCTAATTACAATGAGCAGAGAGTGGAAAATATCTGTTTTCCTGAAGAGGTCAAGGGTGAGGGTTGGTTGGTATGTCGTAAAAACTGGTTGGGCAGTGTGGGACTAGGGAAGATAAACGTAGAGCCAGATGTCTCAGGAGCGAAATCAGGAAACACATCTCCACACAGAGGGTGGTCAAAAATTGGAAATTCTTCTGCAAATGGCAGTTGATGCTAGATCAGTTATTCATTTTAAATTTAAGATGGATAGATCTTTGTTAGTCAAAGGTGTTAAGGAACATGAGTAACAGTGACAAATGGAGTTAGGTCAGATCAGCCATGATGTCATTGAATGATAGGACAGGGTCAAGAGGCTGAATGGCCTCCTGCAGTTCCTATGGTGCCAGAATATGTTGACTTTTATATATATATCAAGGGGGCAATAGTGTCTGTCCCAGAGTAACAATTGTCTTCACCAGTTGTGATCCAAGGAGGCCCAAGGAGGAGCTATTTGCAGTCAGAGAATCATAGAATCAAAAGATTTACAGTACAGAAGGAGACCATTCTGTACCTGCTCCTGAAAGAGCTACCCAGCTATTCCCAATCTTCAGCCCTGTCTCCGTATCCTTCCAAATTCATCCCTTTCAAGTATGTATATATTTTCCCTCTTTTAAAGCCTCCTATGGAATCCGTCTCCACCACTCTCAGGCAGCGCATCTCTGAGTAAAGACGTTTCTCCTCATCTCATTCCTAGCTCTCTCACTGATGGTCTTGAAATTGTTACCCTTAGTTGCTGACAAAGCTATCAGTGGAAACAGAATATCCTTCTTTACCCTGTCAAAACTGTTCATAGTTTTGAACACCACAATAAGATCAGCTCTTTATCTTCTCTGCCTCAAGGAGAATAAGCCCAATTTCTCTAATCTTTTCTTGTATCTAAAATCCCTCATTCCTGGTTTCATTCCAGTAAATTTTCTTTGAACTGTCTCCAGAGCTTTAACAAATTTGCTGAAATAAGGTGCCCAGAACTGAACACAGTACTTCAAATGTGGACTGACTAATGATTTGTAGCAGTGTAGCATCACTTCCTTGCTTTTATACTCTGTGCCTTTATTTATAAACACAAGAATCCTATAAGCCGCCTTAACAACTGTTCCAACTTGCCTGGGCCACCTGAAGATCAACATAAATCCCAAGGTCCCTCTGCTCCTGTATTCCCCATAAAGTTATATCATTAAGCCTTTATTGTCTCTATATGTTGCCTCTACCAAAATGCATTGCCTTGCACTTCTCTGCATTGAAATTCATCTGCGATTGAGATTTTGCCCTCAATACCCATCTCCAAATTATAGAATCATAGAGATGTATAGCACCGAAACAGACCCTTCAGTCTGACCAGATATCCCAACCTAATCTAGTCCCACCTGCCAGCACCCGGCCCATATCCCTCCAAACCCTTCCTATTCATATACCCATCCTGACACCAATCCCTGAGTAACACCACTTTCAATTCATCTCCAGTCTGAGAAATGTCCAACTTCTAATCCATGCTGCCAAGCATCATCAATCCCAAACATTTCTAATTTGCTAACCAAGCTGCCATGTGGCAACTCACCAAATACTTTCTGAAAGTCTAAATATATAACATGCACAACACTGCCCTCATCCACTATCTGTGTCACCTCGTCAAAGAATTCAGTTAAATTTGGCAGACATGACCTGCCCTTGACAAAACCATGTTGACTGTCTAGTATTAATTTATTTTTCTCTAAGTGTATATTTACATGATCTCGTATTATGGCCTCCATCAGTTTTCCCAATATTGATGTCAAGCTGGCAGGTCTGTAGTTTCCTGGGTTATCCTTTGCCCCTTTCTTAAACAACTGTGTCACATTTGCAATCCTCTGGGCCCCAGGGACTAAATCCTCTATTTAGACAGGCCTGGAAAATTTCTGTCAACTGCTTCCCAGTTTATTCCCTTACCTCTCAGTAATCTAGGATGCACCCCATCTTGCCCTGGTGACTTCTGTACCAGGGTGCTGCCAGCTTATTAGCACCCCTTCTTTATTTATCACTAAGTTGCTCAGATGCTCAGACCCCACGTTTTCTCATAGGCCATTGTCACCATCATTGAATTTGATACAAACAGAAGCAAAATATTCACTGAGAAACTTTGCCATATCCTTTGCTTCAGTGAGCAGACTACTCTGCTGGTTCTTTATGGGCCCTACTCTATTCTTCACTAATATTTTACTATTAACATGTTTGAAAAACATTTTGCTGTTTATTTTAGCACAGTTTACCATCCTTTCTCATGCTTTCTCTTAGCCTTCTTTTTTCCAGGCTTAGCTTTTGCATTTGAGATACTCTTCTCTGATTTTTATTGCTATTATTATTCCGGTATGCATCATATGCCTCCTTTTTCTTCCCTATTTTCTCATCAATATTTGTAGCCATCCGGGGTACTCTAGCTTTGGATACCCTGTTTGCAGCTCTAGCCCTCAACTCACTATTCAACAACTCCTGAGGTGTGTCTCAGGCTGGGATTTGGTGTAAGGAAAGGGAAATGAAACAGAGCAGTCATCCTGTTCGGAGATGTTGTTACACACCACTGCAGCAGGTGGGACTTGAACTTGGGCCTTCTGGTTCAGAGACAGGGGCACTACCAGTGTACCACAAGGCCTCTGCAGGGAAACAGAACCGATACTTTCGAATCAATCTGTTCAGAGATGTTACGGCACACCTTTGGAGCAGGAGGAACTTGAACCCAGGCCTCCTGGTCAAAGGTAGAGACACTGCCACTGCACCACAAGAACCCTTGGGGACACGAAACATTTGTTAAAAGCAAAGTGTAAGCACCTGAAAATGTCCATTGGAGGCCCTGAAGAGTCTGGGTTTGAGGGCTGCAGCAAAAGAAGTCATGACAATATGAGATTAGTTACATAGAGATGGGATCCAGAGTAGGCCCTCAAGCCTGTTCCACCATGCAAACAGAACATGACTGATTTTCTACTGCAATGCCACTTACCTGCATTATCGTCATACAACCTTAATTACCTTTAATACTGAGAAATGTATTGATCTGAGTCCTGAATGTACTCAATGACTGACCCTCAACTGTCCTTTGGGATAGAAAATGTCCAAAGATTCCCCCTCTCTAAGTGAGGAATTTCCTTTTCCTCACCTCAGTCACATTCTGGTTCTTGGCTTATTAGCCAGGAGAAACGTACTATCCACATTCACCCAGTCGAACTGTGTAAGAACTTTGTAAGTTTCACTGAGGTGACCCTTCATTATTTGAAACTCTAGAGAATACAGGCCTGGTTTCCTCAATCCTGGCTCATAAAGCAAACCCACCATCCTAGGTTGGGTTAATCTAGTGAACCTCTGCTGCACTCCCTTTCTGGTTAGGACATGCTTCCTGAGGTAACAGAATCAAACCAGCACTCTGTACTCCAGGTGAGGTCCCACAAGGGTCTATACAACTGCAGCAACTTCTGTAGTCATGTTCCCTTGAAATAAATGCCACCATACCATTTGCCGCCTTAACTGCTTGCTCCCATTGAATGTTAACTTTTAGTGACTCCTGACTAGGCACACCCAGGTCCTTTTGGATACCTGCACTTTTCAACCGCTCATCATTCGAGAAATATTTTGCCTTTTTGTTGTTTATACCAAAGCAAGTAACTTTGCAATTATTCACATTATGCCATGTTCTTGCTATCAGTCTGTCTAAATCCTCTTGAAGCCTCCTTGCATCCTCCTCGCGACTCACATTCATCCCGGTCTTGTGTCATCAGCACATGTTTGGAATATTATAACTAATTCCCTCCTACAAATCTTTGCTATAGCTCGCGGACAGCTGTGGCCCCAGCACTGATCCTTATGGTACAACACTTACAACAGCCTGTCACCATGAGAATAATGCATTTCTTCCTCCCCTCTGTTTTCTGCCAGATCTCAATCCAGAGCAGTATATAATCCCCAATTCCATGCAATCTAATTTTGTTTACTAACCTGTGTGGGTCTTCAGAGAACACAAATACACCACATCCACTGGTTGAGTATATTGGAGTACTTGTAACAATAAAATATGCCCTTGTCAAGCAGTCACAGGTTGATGAGAACAAGTTTGACTTATTTTGGTAGCCATGAAACCTCTTTTTGGAGGGATCTGCATCCGCATTAGCTTGGCGATGTTGAGGAAGGGAAGGACAGCATCTTTCATCCACAATCACCATCCCCCCTATGCCTTTTTCTCATCTCTGTTCTATCCTCATGCCCACCCACTATTATCTTTGCTTTACTTATTGTTGTAAACCACATTTTGCAGTCCATAGATCATGAGCTGATTATCATTTGCTGCTGAAGTAGGCCTTCGGCCCCTCAAACCTGTTCCACTAGTAATAAGAGCATGGCTGATACAATTGGGGTGCCAAGTCCTCTTTCCTGTCTGTCCCCTGAACCTTTCACTCCCTTGTTCCTCAAAAATCGGTCTAACTCAGCCTTGAATATATTCAGTGCCCCAATCTCAAGTGTCACATTTGCAGTCACCTGGGGGAGAGAATTCAACAGATTAACAACCATCTGAGACACAAAACAACCTTCCTTGTCTCATTCTTAAATGGGAGAGCCTTGTCTTGAAGCTGTGACCTCTCCATCCACATTTTGGATTCCCTGGGAAAAGATTCTGCAGTGTCTAATCTGTCAACCCCCCTCAGGTATGGTTCAATAAAGTTGCCCCTCATTCTTCTTAACTCCAAAAAGTATAAGCCCAACCTGCTCAACCTCTCTTCACGATAAGCCCCTCATCCCAGGAATCAGCCAAGTTAGCCTTCTCTGAACTGTTAAATTATCATCATCAAATTATAAACAGTTTTTAAGGGAGACTACATTGATGTCCATGACATGAGACAGTTGGAGAGGGGATGATTTGGGGGGAATGTGGAATATACACATCTTAATTTGCGCTCACTGACTCACATAAGATCTGATTGCACATAGAAAATAGGACCGGCAAAGCCATTCAATATAATAATGGCTGATCATCCAACTCGGTCCCCTGTTCCCACTTTGTCTCCATACCCTTTGATCTTTTTAGCTCCTAAAAACCATATCTAACTCCTTCTTGAAAACATTCAGTGTTTTGACCTTGGTAACTTTCTATGATAGAGAATTCCACAGGCTCCCCACTCTGAGTGAAGACATTGCTCTTCATCCTAGTCCTAAATGATCTACCCCGATCCTTAAGTAAAAAATGAGGTCTGCAGATGCTGGAGATCACAGCTGCAAATGTGTTGCTGGTCAAAGCACAGCAGGCCAGGCAGCATCTCAGGAATAGAGAATTCGACGTTTCGAGCATAAGCCCTTCATCAGGAATAAGAGAGAGAGAGCCAAGCAGGCTAAGATAAAAGGTAGGGAGGAGGGACTAGGGGGAGGGGCGATGGAGGTGGGATAGGTGGAAGGAGGTCAAGGTGAGGGTGATAAGACTGAGTGGGGTGGGGGCGGAGAGGTCAGGAAGAGGATTGCAGGTTAGGAGGGCGGTGCTGAGTTGAGGGAACCGACTGAGACAAGGTGGGGGGAGGGGAAATGAGGAAGCTGGAGAAATCTGAATTCATACCTTGTGGTTGGAAGGTTCCCAGGCGGAAGATGAGGCGCTCCTCCTCCAGCCGTCGTGTAGTTGTGTTCTGCCGGTGGAGGAGTCCAAGGACCTGCATGTCCTCGGTGGAGTGGGAGGGAGAGTTAAAGTGTTGAGCCACGGGGTGATTGGGTTGGTTGGTTCGGGCGGCCCGGATGTGTTCTCTGAAGCGTTCCGCAAGTAAGCGGCCTGTCTCCCCAATATAGAGGAGGCCACATCGGGTGCAGCGGATGCAATAGATGATGTGTGTGGAGGTACAGGTGAACTTGTGGCGGATATGGAAGGATCCCTTGGGGCCTTGGAGGGAAGTGAGTGTGGAGGTGTGGGCGCAAGTTTTACATTTCCTGCGGTTGCAGGGGAAGGTGCCGGGGGTGGAGGTTGGGTTGATGGGGGGTGTGGATCTGACGAGGGAGTCACGAAGGGAGTGGTCCTTGCGGAACGCTGATAGGGGAGGGGAGGGAAATATATCCTTGGTGGTGGGGTCCGTTTGGAGGTGGCGGAAATGGCGGCGGATGATACGTTGTATGCGGAGGTTGGTGGGGTGGTAGGTGAGAACCAGTGGCTCCTCCCACCCTGCCCCCTGTAAAAACGCCATCCCATATTCCCAATTCCTTCGTCTCCGCCGCATCTGCTCCCAGGAGGACCAATTCCAACACCGCACAGCCCAGATGGCCTCCTTCTTCAAGGACCGCAGATTCCCCCCAGACGTGATCGACGATGCCCTCCACCGCATCTCCTCCACTTCCCGCTCCTCCGCCCTTGAGCCCCGCTCCTCCAACCGCCACCAAGACAGAACCCCACTGGTTCTCACCTACCACCCCACCAACCTCCGCATACAACGTATCATCCGCCGCCATTTCCGCCACCTCCAAACGGACCCCACCACCAAGGATATATTTCCCTCCCCTCCCCTATCAGCGTTCCGCAAGGACCACTCCCTTCGTGACTCCCTCGTCAGATCCACACCCCCCACCAACCCAACCTCCACCCCCGGCACCTTCCCCTGCAACCGCAGGAAATGTAAAACTTGCGCCCACACCTCCACACTCACATCCTTCCATATCCGCCACAAGTTCACCTGCACCTCCACACACATCATCTATTGCATCCGCTGCACCCGATGTGGCCTCCTCTATATTGGTGAGACAGGCCGCTTACTTGCGGAACGCTTCAGAGAACACCTCCGGGCCGCCCGAACCAACCAACCCAATCACCCCGTGGCTCAACACTTTAACTCTCCCTCCCACTCCACCGAGGACATGCAGGTCCTTGGACTCCTCCACCGGCAGAACACAACTACACGACGGCTGGAGGAGGAGCACCTCATCTTCCGCCTGGGAACCCTCCAACCACAAGGGATGAACTCAGATTTCTCCAGCTTCCTCATTTCCCCTCCCCCCACCTTGTCTCAGTCGGTTCCCTCAACTCAGCACCGCCCTCCTAACCTGCAATCCTCTTCCTGACCTCTCCGCCCCCACCCCACTCCGGCCTATCACCCTCACCTTGACCTCCTTCCACCTATCCCACCTCTATCGCCCCTCCCCCTAGTCCCTCCTCCCTACCTTTTATCTCAGCCGGCTTGGCTCTCTCTCTCTTATTCCTGATGAAGGGCTTATGCTCGAAACGTCGAATTCTCTATTCCTGAGATGCTGCCTAACCTGCTGTGCTTTGACCAGCAACACATTTGCAGCTACCCCGATCCTTAGACTATGACCCCTGATTCTGGACTCCCTGGTCATCGAGGAACATATATGCTGCATTTACCCTGTCTAGTCCTGATGGGCATTTAATTTTTGTACCAGCATTAGGCCTGGTATCCTTTTGGCATTATGGCGCCTGTCAATTTCAGGTAGTTGTGTGTGTCATGATGGTGGTTTGGGGGTGGGGAGGGCGGGATTGTGGTGAGGGTGAGGTAGGATCTCACAGAACTGATATCATTTCAGAAAAAGCTCAAGTGGCATCTCGAGCAACTCACATTATATTGAGTCCTTCACTCCCTCCATAGCTTCACCCCTGCAATATCCAGCAGCCCCACACACCTCTGGGATCTCTGCACCCTTGGGTCTCTTGCACATTCCAAATTTCATTGTTCCATCACTGGTGCCTGTGCCTTCAGCTTCCTGAGCCCTCCCACCCTGAACCTCCCTGCCTGCGGATCTCTTGGAGGAGATACTTTTAAGGTGCACCTTAAGACCAAATGTTTGATCACCTCCCAAATCTCTGCTCTATAGCTGATGGTCAAAGTTTGTCTGCATTGTTTGGAGCATTTTGGGAATGGTTTGCTGCACAAAAGACAGAATATAAATGCAAATTAGCCAGGACTCTCGTGGTGCAGTGACAATGTTCTTGACTCTGGGCCAGGAGGCTCATGTTCAAGTCCCACCTGCCCTGGAAGCTTTGAACAGTTTGATTAAAAATAAAATTTATAAATACGAGTTGTTGTTTGATTTTTTTTTTTGCTTGTGTGTGGTTTCAGCAGACTTCCCTTTCACCATCAAGGCTTTGTATTAAATCCAGCCAGGATTCATGAAAATTATCGCTTTTGCTCGCTGTGGGAAAGGGGTTTGGGCAGTCCAGTAGATACAAACTACAATGACAGCTGACCCGTCCACACTGTTAGTTGGCACTGCTGGCGGGACTTTCCTCATTGTGTGCTAAGCATTACTTCTGCTCTCCACCTCGCGCATTGTAAGGCGCTATTTTCGCACTAATGGGCTGGCAGAGATCTGATTGCACGATGACAGATGCGCAAACCTACACTGCATTGTGCCTGCACCAAACACTGTCAGCAACGAACTGTGGAAACTGGGAGCTGCAGCAAATTGTTGCGAAGACCACTATGTTGCTCCTGCCTCTTGGGATCTTTGTTCTGAGTGGGCTTTTCACACATCCAGAAAAAGCTTCTGTCTCCAGAAGGCCCTTCGAAGTCACACTTCTGTATTTTGTGAACAAAATGTGGCAGCCTGTGTTAACATTTTCATTTCGCAAAGGTTGTCTTGCTGTCTATTTAATATGTCTTATTTTTGGCTCCTATTTAAATATTCCCAGACTTCTGGAGCAATTTAATAAATGTTTCAGATTGTGAGTCATACGTCTATAGGCACCATGTATTAGTGATGAGAGATTCTATACTGCAACGTAAGAAAAATGTAACTCAATTTTGCCTCTGTCTTCCTAGTTTCTATTCACTCTTTAAAATGTTCAATATGTTGCACTGTCAATAATAACACAGTGAAGCTTGTTGTGTACCTACCCCTGAATAGATTGTGTGATGCCAAAGGTGGTTTTCATGTGCCTTTTTGCTATAATATTGTGTAGTTCTGTGGAGCTGCAGAAAATGAAAGATCATGCTTTATAGTCTGTAACTTGATATAGTAAATGGCAAATTATTAATCTTCCTGACCTTTCATTCTGCTCGGTCTCAGTACCAGTAGCAACCAGGCAAATGTTATTGAAGACATAACACCTCGATATAAGCAGTTGCTTTAGTAAGACCGCTGATGGTGCAAGGTTAATCAGTGGTCTATGGATCCTTGTGTTCAACATGTCATTTTCACAGATCAAAGCTGACAGCTGAATCTCAAAATTGCGGATCCTTTTTGAGCTTTGAATTTCAACTTCCATTCAGGAAAAAATGTTCATTCTATACCTGCTAACCTGGTAGTTGAACTCCTGGCCTAGTGAATGGTGCCACTGCTGTAAATGACTTGCTGTCTTAACCATCTGGTCAAAAAGGCTGGACAACTTTCTCACCATAACAGGTTAGCAGGCTGGTGAAGTAGTGAATGAAACAGCGGTTTGAAAAAGTCATACTGCTGCAGCTGGCGGTGGGAGTGTTCCTCCGGTTGTTGGGAGCTTTAATTTCTCCATCTCAAGGTGGCATGGCCCACATGGGTGTGCTCAATGTCGCTAACACATTCCCCAAATTGGAAAAGGCCTCCATTCCCCATCCTTGTTAGATCCAGAATTGACAAAAACACACATTAATTAGTTTCTGCTACCTCAGGTATTGCAAGAATGTTGTCACATGTGATGTACGGAGACAGGTTTTGAAATAAGTTGAAGAGAGGGTCTTGTCACACACAGGTCATTGGCCGTTGGCATTAGGTGGAAGCAAACGTTCACTTCATGAATTTGCTCATGCTTCAGTTGCTGACATGTTTTGAACAGAAAGTTTTCAAAACCGAGAGCCTCATTTTTCTTGGTTCCAGCTGCCTGGGCCTTGATGGAAGTTGTGCGCCTCAAATTGGATTGGATCATAAACCCTTCCAGTCGAGATCAGAATGATTTGCTTGTACTTCTTTTTATTTAGTCCACTGTATTTGCTGCTCTCGACACAGTCACCTCGACTGCAGGGAGAGCGCATGCTGACCGGGTGCCTGCTTTACAAAACAACTCCGCTCAATCTGCAAACACAACCCCATCATTTTCATTCTCCCGTCTTGCCCCCACCCTGACCTCTCTCTCCTTGGCCTACTGCACTGTTCTAGTGAAGCTCAATGCAGGCTTGAGGAACGGCTCCTCGTTTTCTGATTAGGTACAATCCAGCCTTTTGGACTTGATATGGAGTTCAGCTTGTTCAAATAGTAATCCCTGCCTTCCCCATCTTGTTTATTCTATCTTTGTGTGTTTCAGTCTTGCTCTCATTTTTCCTTTATTTTTCATTTTGGTCGATAGCTAATCATCACTCTGCCATTCACCCCTTCTCTAGACACATCTTTACTTATCCCGTTACAACTCACTTGGCTTTTCACCGTCAACACTTTTGTCATTAATCTCCCCTGCCCTATCACAGGTCTTCCTTTGTGTTCTCCCCACCCCAAACCTGAGACATTAACTACGTAAGACCATAGGAGCAGAAGTAGGCCATTCAGCCCATTGAGTCTCCTCTGCCATTCAATGAGATAATGGCTGAATTGATGATCCTCAACTCCATTTTCTTGCATTTACCCCATAACCCTTGATTTCCCTTACTGATTAAAAATCTATCTCGACCTTCAATACGGTTAACAACCCAGGCTCACCAGTTACACAACTATTGCGACATAATGGATAACAGCACAATTTAGAAAACATTTTTCCCCGACTCATGTAGAGACTAGATCTTGGTGACACTGAATGAAATTCTGTTTTCTCTGTCCACAGATGCTACTCGACCTGCTGAGTTTCTCCAGCATTCTCTATTTAGGGATCAGAGCAGGAAACCCATGTAGTTTTTAATCCTCTTTCCCCTGTGTACAGGTCATTGTGAGGTTATCAAAGTTGTCTATGGGATGTGAGCATTTATTTGCATACCTAATTTTCTTCCTGAGATGTTCACCCTGTGCCAATAGTTACTGCTAGTAGAAGAGAAATGAGTACTTGAGTGTGAGCCAGCCACTAGAAGTGTAACAAGCTACAGTCCTGTGAAGTGGTGAGATTGTGGTATTATGGTAATGTCACTGGATTGGTAAACCTAGCAACTTAGATTAATGCTGTTAGGTTTAAACCCCACTGTGGCAGCTGGTGGAAGTTAAATTTAACGGATAAAAGGTGCAAAGTTAAAAATCACGCATCACCAGGTTATAGTCCTACAGGTTTATTTAGAAGCACTAGCTTTTGAAGTTGTGGAATATAAGATCGTAAGACACAGAATTTATAGCAAAAGTTCTTTTACTTCACAACCACCTGATGAAAGAGCAGCACTCTGAAAGCCAGTGCTTCCAATTAAACCTGTTGGACTATAACCTGGTGTTGTGTGATTCTTAACTTTGTACACCCCAGTCCAACACCAGCATCTCCAAATCATGGATAAAACATAGACATCAATGATGGTGACTGTGAAATATCTGTTTTAAAAAAACCCATCTGGTTACCATGTAACCACTGTACATTAGTTCACTGATGTGAAATGCCAAGTTTGGCCTACATGTGACTCCGGACCCACGGGAATGTGGCTGACTTTTAACCACCTTTTGAGCAATCCTCTCAGGTCAACGGCTGAGTTTGTCACTGATGCCCACAAACCATGGAAGAATAATTAAAAATAAAAGGGCCCATTTCAGCATGGTATGTCATTCGGGGACAATATAGGAAGAGCCTGATCTGTCCACCATTTATTCAAATCATGGCCAATCTATATCTTTACTGCATCTACTCACCTTGGTTCTACATCCATCAATATTCATGGTTTGCAAATGTCTGTTGATCTTAATTTTATTATTTTTACTTCACCCTCAGTCTCAACTACTTTTTACAGTGAGTTCCAGATTTCCACTCCCCGTTATCACTTTGGTGGCAAAAACAGGAAGGCAGATTATTATTTGAATGGTGGAAGTTTAGGAAAAGATGAGGTGCAATGCGATCTTGGTGTCACGGTGGAACAGTCACTGAAGGTTGGTATTGAGGTGCAACAGGCAGTAAGGAAAGCTAATAGCATGCTGGCCTTCCTAGTGAGACGATTGGAGTAAGGATGCCTTGCTGCATTTATATAGAGCCTTGGTGAGGCCACTCCTTGAGTACTGTGTGCAGTTTTGGTCTCCCAGTCTGAGGAAGGACATTCTTGCTATTGAGGGAGTCCAGTGAAGGTTCACTAGACTGATTCCCAGGATGGCGGGAATGACATATGAGGAAAGACTGGATCAACTGGATTTGTATTCACTGGAATTTAGCAGAATGAGGGGAGCTTTCGTAGAAACATATAAAATCCTGATGGGACTGGACAGGCTAGAGGTAGAAAGGATGTTCCTGATGTTGGGCAAGTCTAGAACTAGGGATCACACTAACAATGAGGGATAAGCCATTCAGAACTGAAATGAGGAAGAATTTCTTTGCTCAGAGATTTGTGAACCTGTGGAATTCTCTCCCACGGAAAGCTGTTGGGGTAGGTTTGTTTAGATATGTTCAAAAGGGAGCTGGATGTGGCCCTTGCAGCTAAAGAGATCAAAAGATATGGAGAGAAAGCGGGAGTGGGATATGGAGGTTGCATGATCAGTCACAATCCTATTGAATGGTGGGGCAGGCTCGAAGGGCCTACTCCTGTACCTATTTTCTATGTTTCGAAGTTATGTGAGGAGCCCTTCCTCATTGGTTGAGCACATTCCCCTGATAGGCTGAGCTCTAATTTTATGGTGATGCCCCCTTGTCCCAAACACCCCCAAACCCCAAGAATACCTTTTGATCAGACGCTATAGAATTGCAATTCTACAACTATCGATGGGTACCCAATCGGTGGCCACACTGCATCTGTGAGAAAGGGCCATACAAATTTCCTAATCCTGTCACCCTCCCCACCCATTCTGGGTCATTTACAGGATGCAGGGGAACCTCAGGTCCCTGTGCTACATGCCTCCCAAAGTAAGGCATTGGGGATTCCCAGTTGGGAAGCTGAGAGGGCTTGAAACCATTGACGCCAGTAGCAGCAGTGTGTATCACCTACAAGGTGCACTGCAGCAATTCCCCAAGGCTCTTGAGAGAGCAGTTTCTAAACTCACAGCCTGTGCTATCTAAAAGGACAAAGACAGCAGGTACATGACAACACCATCCCCTGCACGTTTCCCTCCAAACCACTCACCACCCTGACTTGGAAATCACCGGTCCTTCAGTGTTGCTGGGTCAAAATCCTGGAATTCCCTCCCTAAGGACATTGTTAGTCAATCTACAGCACATGGACTGCAGCAGTTCAAGAAGGCAGCTCACTACCACATGTAAAGGGGTAACTAGGGTTGGACAACAAATGCTGGTGCAGCTAGTGATGCTCACATCTTGTGAAATATTTTTTATAAAAAAGTGCCCAAATCAATTAAACGACTGCTCTCCCTGATTAGGGGATCTTGCTGTGCCCACATAGCTGCTGTGTGTTTCCCAGCATGCCTATTAAAGTGCTTTGAGGTGTGTACGGTCAATGTAGATAGCAGTTCTCTCTTTATGAAGGCCTCAAATCCTGGTTTGACGTTTTGTTGTGGTTTAACAGAAGGATGACGTTAAGAAGCTGCCTTTCTTTCTTAACTTCACAATACCTTTCTTGTCTAATTCCCTGAGGGAGCATGTAACGTAAACTGGAATGGAATTTGCTGCATTGGTGCCAGCAAGCTGTAGAGAGACAACACTAACACAGGGCCGCAGATATGCTTTTTTTTTCACTGGGAGGGTTTATTTAATAGGATTAGCTCCTGGTCACTATAGCTTGGTGTGTGCTTCGCACTTGGTGGCGAGGGGACAGCCATTCATGAGTGGGTGGGGGTGTAAGGAGGAGACCAGCTATTTGGTTAGCTCATTGACATGATGCAACAGAAAAGCAGCTGTCAGTCCTCATTCTGCAAGCTGGAGTATCACAAAGCTGGCCCGTGACATTTGCTAATTGTTCCACATTCTTGGCTTTTGGTCAAATGCCAGGCACTGAGAACTGGGGAGTAGTTTTTCCCACCACCTCCTCTTGTGAAGAAAACTATCAGTTGCTCGTTTTGTCTCCCTCTGTGTGTGTATCCTCAGCTGAATGGAATGCTTTGATGTTCTATTATACTGATTATTTGGGCCTATTCAGGCCTGCCTGTTGAAAAGGGCTTTTAAGAAACAACAAATCGCCTCAGTTTAGTGTATTAAATCATCTCAAACACTTCTGGAGAGTGGCTTCTGTAGTGTGGACGACTGCAGTTGTATGCCATTGTCTGCTTGCTGTTGACCTTCTGCAGCTTCAGCCTGACAGAGCTTTCCACGGAAGTGAATCTGGAGCTTGATCAGTTCAAGAATAATTCCTGTTGTGAACACAAGGATGTTAAAGAGAAGGTCTCCCTGCCTCACCAGCATTTAGCTGCTATGTCATCTTATGGCCTTATAGCTATAGTCATGGCTGAAATAGACAGATTTGTAATCAGTGACGGAATTAAAGGTTATGTGGAAAAGGCAGAGGATGATCAGATCAGATGTGATCTCATTGAATGGTGGAGCAGGCTGAATGGCCTACTTCTGCTTCTTTGTTTTAATAGTCAATGATCAATCTTAACTCCATCTTTCCACACTATCCTCAAATTTCCTTTCCTGCTTCTGAATCTATTGATGGGGGCGAATCTACAACCCTCTGAGGCAGGGAATTCCAAAGATCCACAACACTGCAAGAGTGAAGCAACTTCTCCTCATTCTCAGTCCGAAATGATTGTCCCCTCATTGTGAGACCATGCTCTTCCTGTGTTCTGAGCTCCCTAGCCAGTGAGAAGCAATTTTTCATTCTCAACCCTATCACGCCCCATTCAGAATTTTACATTATTCAATACGATTGCCTCTCATTCTTCTAAAGGTTAGATAAATCCTTCTCCACCCAGAAGTGTGTTTTTGTTGACTTTTATCTTGTGTCAGGTCTGGCCATATCAGCATCTTGGCACAGCGACCTTCTGACCAGCTGCCACTTGCCTTGATTCTGGCAGGATGCAGCACGAGGGCCATCTTACACCAAGACAGCGATTCCAGCTTGGGCATTCGAGCCAGTGGAGATCTCTGGAGTCAGGAGTTGCCCTGGGACTACTCGCCAGTTCCCCAAACCATGGCTCAATGCAGCCCAGGGCTGTTATCAATAGGAGGTGAGGAAGAGTCATGATAGTGGTCAAGGTTGCCCTCCCAGTAGTCCGATTGCCACTCTGTCACTGTGTGTGAATGGGGAGCCCATGGGTAAGAGGCTGTTTCAATCACCTTTAGTTGACGGGTTGGCAGTGTGGGGAAAAGAAATTGGCAAAGCAATGCCAGAACATGGTTAGACATCTGGCAGACTCCAGGCGCAACAAAGCTGTGGTATTTGCAGTGATGCTTTGCCAATTACCAGTCCTGACTGAACAGTGCAAGAGTGAAAACAGCCAAATGAAATCAGCAAGAAAGCTCCATTTGTAGGTTTTAAGGGGTGAATAGAGATGCAAATAAGTGCTGGGGGCAGAGGGGCAGGGAGAGTTGCTGAGTGAGGGCTGGCAGTCCAAAGTGGAAGGATATCAGCCAGGCAGGTACACTTTGGAATGAGCTGTCCTTTTTATTTTTACATCTCCAACTCTGTGGTTGAAATCTCTAATGGCTGTTTTTCCTGGATTCTTGGAACACGAGGTAATGGGCCCTTTTCTTTTCCAAGAACTGTTAATCAAGCATTCGCCACGAGTTGTGAGTGCAGGACTGAAACTGTCATTCAGAGCAGCTGGGAAATCTCCATGCTGTAACCAGCAGTGAAACATTTACTGAGTCTGTAACTGAGTGTTCCTTCCACTACCCTCCAGCCAACCTCACTATTCTCCCTCTCTCTTTCTCTCTCCCAAACAATGTGCTTCAGGAACAGCTTTGTCGAGAGACCATTAACTCTTTAGTTGCCCGATTTAATTAGTGTGCCCACAAAAGCAAAGCTCCTGTTGCTGATCTCTGAATCTTCCCGTGCTGGCCCACAGTTTTGACGTTTTTTTTCCCAAGTTGGTTGAATCATGTTAGTTCTTTCTCTCTGTGCCGTGGAAATCAATGCCCATTTCTTGTTCATGGCTGGTTGTCCCTCTGCCAATGCCCAATGCCACACGGAACTGTAAAGAGGGACTACCATGATATTAGTGCCAAGATGTTGAGTGCCATATTGACAGTACACTAAAGCAGCATCTCAAATAGAACACATTGTAAATGGCATATGATGTTGGATTGACTGTGATAGAGAGAAAGGGGAGTAATGATCTTTGAGGGAGATGTCAGGGTCTGGAAGGATCATCTTCCGTGAAAGAGTTGAAGGTGGTGGAGAGACAGTCTTCGATGGGAGGGCTGAGATACTACAAGGTAGACTTCAATGGGAAAGGAACAGGGCATTGTTCAGGGCCAAAAGCAATGGCCATAGACACGTGCATGATTATGTGTTACTGGAAAAGCGCAGCAGGTCAGGCAGCATCCAAGGAGCAGGAGAATCGACGTTTCGGGCATGAGCCCTTCTTCAGGAATGAGGAAAGTGTGTCCAGCAGGCTAAGATAAAAGGTAGGGAGGAGGGACTTGGGGGAGGGGCATTGGAAATGCGATAGGTGGAAGGAGGTTAAGGTGAGGGTGATAGGCTGGAGTGGGGTGGGGACGGAGAGGTCAGGAAGAAGATTGCAGGTTAGGAAGGCGGTGCTGAGTTCGAGGGTTGGGACTGAGACAAGGTGGGGGGAGGGGAAATGAGGAAACTGGAGAAATCTGAGTTCACTCCTTGTGGTTGGAGGGTTCCCAGGCGGAAGATGAGGTGCTTTTCCTCCAGCTGTCTTGTTATGGTCTGGCGACACAAATTCACCTGCACCTCCACGCACATCATTTACTGCATCCACTGCACCCGATGTGGCCTCCTCTATATTGGGGAGACAGGCCGCCTACTCTGGGACACCCGGACCAACCAACCCAACCACTTCAACTCCTCCTCCCACTCCACCGAGGACATGCAGGTCCTTGGCCTCCTCCATCGCCAGACCATAGCAACACGACGGCTGGAGGAAGAGTGCCTCATCTTCCGCCTAGGAACCCTCCAACCACAAGGGATGAACTCAGATTTCTCCAGTTTCCTCATTTCCCCTCCCCCCACCTTGTCTCAGTCCCAACCCTTGAACTCAGCACCACCTTCCTAACCTGCAATCTTCTTCCTGACCTCTCCGCCCCCACCCCACTCCAGCCTATCACCCTCACCTTAACCTCCTTCCACCTATCGCATTTCCAATGCCCCTCCCCCAAGTCCCTCCTCCCTACCTTTTATCTTAGCCTGCTGGACACACTTTCCTCATTCCTGAAGAAGGACTCATGCCCGAAACGTCGATTCTCCTGCTCCTTGGATGCTGCCTGACCTGCTGCGCTTTTCCAGCAACACATTTTCAGCTCTGATCTCCAGCATCTGCAGTCCTCACTTTCTCCTTGCATGATTATGTACTGTATCCCGTGAGTGATATTTGACTAGGAGAGCCACTATTTCATTGGATAGTTTTGATAGGCCCAGTGTCGACATCAAGCTTTCATGGTGAGCAGATATCTGAGGCGCTGTTCATGAGGTTGCTGATCAGATTGCTCTTTGAACATATGGGTCTGTAGGAAACCCGACTTGTATATTCATCAGTGAAAGTTGGCTTTTGATAGATTTTTTGATATCTGGTTGGCATGGACGGGTTGGATTGAAGGGTCTGTTTCCATGCTGTACATCTTTATGACTCTATTCATTTTTATGCCATGAGGACGTTGCTGTCTGGCCAGCATTTATGTCCCATCCCTCGTTGCCCATAAAAAGGTGGTAGTGAGCTGCTGCCCTGAGCTGCTGTAGTCCATGTGCTGTGGGTTGACCCACAATGCCATTAGGGAAGGAATTCCAGGATTTTGACCCAGTGACACTGAAGGAACAGCGATATATTTCCAAGTCAGGATGGTGAGTGGCTTGGAGGAGAACTTGAAGGTGGTGATGTTCCCATGTATCTGCTGTCCTTGTCCTCCTAGATGGAAGTGGTTGTGGGTTTGGAAGGTGCTGTCTGAGGATCTTTGGTAAATTTCAGCAGTGCATCTTGTAGATAGTACACACTGCTACTACTGGGGGAAGTGGATGTGGTGTCAATCAAATGGGCTCCTTTGTCCTGGATGGTGTTGAGCTTCTTGAGTGTTGTTGGAGCTGCCCCCATCCGGCAAGTGGGGAGTATTCCATCACATTCCTGATTTGGGCCTTGTAGATGGTGGACAGACTTTGGGAAGTCAGGAGATGAGTTACTCACTGCAGTAGTCCTAGCAGCTGACCTGCTCTTGGAGCCACTGTGTTTATGTGGTGAGTCCAGTTGAGTTTCTGGTCAATGATAACCCCCAGAATATTGATAGTGGGGGTTTCAGTGAAGTTAACACCACTGAATGTTAAGGGGCAGTGATTAGATTATCTTTTATTGGTGATGGTAACAGCCTGACATTTGTGTGGTCAAGTGTTACTTGCCACCTGTCAGCCCAAGCTTGGACACTGTTCAGATTTTGCTGTATTTGAGCATGGACTACTTTAGTATCTGAGGAGATGCAAATGCTGGTCAACGTGGTGCAATCATCGGTGAACATCCCCACTTCTGTCCTCATGATGGAGGGAAGGTCATTGATGAAGCAGCTGAAGATGGTTGGGCCTAGGACACTACCCTGAGGAACTCCTGCAGAGATGTCCTGGAGCTGAGATGACTGACCTCCAACAACCACGACTGTCTTGCTATGTGTCAGGTATGACTCCAACCAGTGGGAGTTTGTCCCCCGTTCCCATTGATGCCAGTTTTGCTCAGGCTCCTTGATGCCACACTCGGTTGAATGCAGCCTTGATGTCAAGGGCTGTCCCTCTCCCCTCCCCTCTGGAATTCAGCTCTTTTGTCCATGTTTGAACCAAGGCTGTAATGAGGTCAGGAGCTGAGTGACCCCGGTGGAACCCAAACTGGGCGTCGCTGAGCAGGTGCTGCTTGATAGCACAGTGGGTGGCACCTTCCATCACTTTACTGATGATCGAGAGGAGACTGATGTGGTGGTAATTGATCAGGTTGGGTTTGTCCTGCTGTTTGTGTACAGGACATACCTGGGCAATTTCCCCCATTGTCGGTTGGATGTCAGTGTTGTAACTGTATTGGACCAGCTTGGCTAGGGGAGCGGCAAGGTGGGGAGCACAAGCCTTCAGTCCACCTGCTGGAATGTGGTCAGGGCCCTTAGCCTTTGCAGTATCCAGTGTCTCCAACTGTTTCTTGGTGTCATGTGGAGGGAATCAGATTGGCTGAAGATTGGTTTCTGTGATGTTGGGGACCACTGGAGGGAGCTGAGATGGATCATCCACTCAGCACTTCTGGCTGAAGATTGCTGTGAAAGCCTCAGCCTTATCGTTTGCACTGCTGTGTTGGGCTCTTCCATCATTGAGGATGGGGAGATTAGTGGAGCCGCCTCCTCCAGTGAGTTGTTTCATCATTCCCCACCATTCATGACTGGATGTGGCAGGACTGCAGAGCTTCGATCTGATCGGTTGGTTGTGGGATTGCTTAGCTCTGTCCATCACTTGCTGCTTATGCTGCTTGGCTTGCAAGTAGTCCTGTTTGGTAGCTTCACAAGTTGTCACCTCAACCTCAGGTACACCTGGTGCTGCTCCTGGCATGCCCTCCCACACTCTCCATTGAACCAGGGTTGATCCCCTGGCTTGACGGTAATGGTTGAGTGGGGGATATGCCAGAATGTGAGGGTATAGATTGTACTGGAGTATAATTGTGCTGCTGTTGATGGCCCACAGTGCCTCATGGATGCCCAGTCTTGAGTTGCTAGATCTGTTTGAAGTCTGTCCCATTTAGCACGGTGATAGTGCCACACAACAGGATGGAGGTTACTCTCAACGTGAAGGTAGGACTTTGACTTCACAACAACTGTGCAGTCGTCGCTGTTACCAATACTGTCTTGGAGAGATGTATCTGCAGCTGGCAGATTGGTAAGGACATGGTCCAGGATGTGTCTCCCTTTTGCTGATTCTCTCACCACCTGCTGCAGACCCAGTCTAGCAACTGTGTCCTTTAGGACCCAGCAAGCTCGATCTGTAATGCTACTGCCAAGCCACTCATGGTAGTGGACATTGAAATCCCCCACCCAGAATACAGCTCGTACCCTTGCCACCCACTGTGCTTCCTCTAAGTGTTGGTCAACATGGAGGTATATTGATTCATCAGCTGAGGGATAGCGGTATGTGGGAATCAGCAGGAGGTTTCCTTACCCATGTTTCACCTGAAGTCATGAGCCTTCATGGAGTCCGGAGTCTATGTTGAGGATTCCCAGGGCAACTTCTTCCCAACTGTATCCCACTGTGCCACCACCTCTGCTGGGTCTGTCCTGCCAGTGGGGCAGGACATATCCAGCGATGATGATGGGAGTGACTGGGACATAGTCAAACTCACGGAATCATACTTTACAGACAATGTCAGATTTCCGATTTTAGCACTAGCAAGGAGGACCCTGCAGGGTCAATTCGGGCTGATTCTGCTGCTGTCTGTTCCAGTGCCAAGGTTGATGTCAGGTGACCCTTCAATTTCATTTCGTTGAGACTTTGTAGCGATTGGTACAACTGAATGCCCATTTCAGAGGGCAGTTGAGAGTCAACCACATTGCTGTATGTAGATCAGACCAGGTGAAGATGGTAGATTTCCTTCCCTGAAGGACATTAGTGAACCAGGTGAGGTTTTCCAACAATCAGCAATGATTTCATGGTCATCAGTAGATTCTTAATTCCAGATTTTTAAAAATTGAATTAAAATTCCATCATCTGCTGTGGCAGGATTCAAACACATGGCCCCAGAACATTGATTTTCTGGATTAATAGTCTGGAGATAATACCACTAGGCCATCACCTTCCTTTGATATACAGGTGTAGTAGAGAAGCCATTGGCAAAATCCCAACTAATCTATCTAAGGAAAGGCATCTGATTTTGTTGCTTCATTTCAATGGTAAATTTGAGCCCACGATAGAGTTTATTACTCTTCGGTGCTGTGGATTCAAATATTGTAAATGTATCACCCACACGTCGGGCGTTTGCAAGAGGTAGGAGGTTAGTGGTGATTCTACTGAAGACACACTTCTTCTGGTATTCGTTAAAGATGTTAGCAAGAGCTGAGCCTTAAGGAGATCCCATGGTAGCATCATCTGTGTGGGCATTCTGGTTTCATCGAACAGTGTCCAGTCTATCTCTGGTTGCCCTGGAAGGGGAAGATGTCATAAGCATCTGAACAATGGATGAAGCTAGCTGTCTCAAGCAGCTACTATTGCAGTAAACACACAAGTGGCTTTCATCACTAACAGGATGTATTTGCCTGTCACACCGATCAGTAATGTGATATGAATTTCAGTACCGATATGATGTCAGGTATGTAGGCCATACTCGATAACTGCCGGATCATATCAAATAACACTTCCTTTTGACTGTCCGTAGTGGGCAGTTTGCCAACTGCACTCAACCAACCTGTGCTTACAAAATTCAGAACATGTTATCCAGTATGAAATGTGATTTCACTATTGGGCAACATTTACTAAGTAACCCTGACTATATACAAAGTTCACTGGAATCCAATTTTAACAGAATCAGCTGGGCTTGCATTGTGCATGTGATGGGAGCTCCATTTATTAACACTTAGGACTCTGTTGTTTTTTCACAGTGGTAAAGGGTTGTAGAGCTGCCAATCCTTGCTGCATTCCCCATGGTAACACCCTGACCAATCAGAATTCACCTGTCTGGCCTGAGTTTAATCAGCTAACAAAGATTGACAGTTAATACTTCCTGCTGCATCTCCATGCCAAGCATTGTCCCACCATCATCACCCTCTTCTCACACTGTATAAATTGGTGTTTCCTTTCAAACTTTGATTTCTTGCTTCCAGTCCTGATGAGGGCAAGACAAAAAGTTTTGATTTTGTCTCTACCTTTTGCCATTTTTCTTGGGGATGTTATTTCATTTAATTTTCATTTTGGAGAGTGATGAATGTTTTAATAGGACTGGTGTGCGATTTCCCTTCTCTCCCCACCGCCAATTCCCACATCTGCACGTAAATTGAAGTCAAATGTGGTTGCCATGGCAATGCTGGTAGGTTTTATTTCACTTCAAATGATAGAGGAATAGCACTTGCTGGTTGGGGAAACAATTATAGTTAGTTTTGGAATTAGAAGTGTGGCTCAGTTAATAAATGTGAATAAGGTTTTAGGAACTCAGTCACATGGACTGGAAATGTCCCAGGTTGGATTTGAGCTGACAATTGACCAGTAAGTGATCTTAAATGCAGCGACTCAAAAGTCTAGGAGGCTGGTGAAACGGAGGCCTACCTCTAGCTGGACCAGCAGTCTCCTGTTTGGTTTCATCCAAACCTACCAGGAAATCAGAAGCGATTACTCATTGGTTGGCCTCACTATCTCAAGCAGTAAAACCATCTGACAATACGCTGGGTTAGATTTTTTGGGGGGGAGAGCGGGTCTGCCTAACATTGAGGCCAACCTTGCGAGATTCGGAGGGATTAAAACAAAGCCAGCCTAATGCGCACAGTTGGAAAATGATAACCAATGGTTTCTGAGGTTGTTGGGAGTGGGGATAGTCACAGGAAGGCCCATTTCCACAGCAAACTGCTGACTTTGTTCAACATATCTGCCTTGCCAATTGACAAAGATCACAAGAAGCTCTTCCAAAGCTCATGCAGGAAGAATAGCAATTTGAGTGGAGAAGGCTAATGGCACTCAATGCCTTAATATGAATTTGACTTTTCCCTTCAGTTCAGCAAGTGAGTGTACTTGGCAGGAGAGGGGTACTGGGAAACAAGAAACCGGTTGACCACAATGGAGCATCTCTTGAATCACAGTTTTGTTTCCACTCCACAGCAACAAGAGCAGGACCCAACGAACCTGTACATCTCCAACCTGCCACTAACTATGGATGAGCAGGAGCTCCAAAACATGCTGAAACCTTTCGGTCAGGTGATCTCCACCAGGATACTGCGGGATGCCAATGGTACCAGCCGAGGTGTTGGCTTTGCCAGGTAAAGGTGGTTTGAATCAAGGTGTACGAGCATGGGGCCAATGAGCTTTATCCTACTTGCGGGCTTGGTCTTCACTGGCAAGCTGGGTACCGATTTTTAAAACAAAAAGAGAGTCAGAGAGTCCTACATCACAGAGACAGGCCCTTCGGCCCAAACTGTTCCATGCCAACCAAAATGTCCATCCACGCGAACCCCATTTCCCTGCACTTAGCCCATATCCTTCTCAACCTTTCCTATCCATGTATTTGTCCAAATGCCTTTTAAATGTTATTAATGTACCTGCCTCAACTACTTCTGCTGGCAGCTCTCTCCCTATGCGTACCACACTCTGTGCAAAAACCTTGCCCCTCAGGTTCCATTTTATTCTTTCCCTTCTCACCTTAAACTTCTGCCCTTTAGTCCTCGATTCCCCAACCCTGGGAAAAAGACAGGCAGTTCCCAGGCAACTGAGGACATGGCTGTCAATGGTGGGGTTGAAGGAAACCAGGGATGCCGGACGAGGTCGGAATTAGAGGTGCACAGAGATTTCTGAAGATCTTGGGGCTTTTTATTTCTCCTCCTCCTCCTCCTCCTCCACCCATCAACCTGTTCACGGATGGTACAACACACCTCTGGAACAGGTAAGATTCAAACCCAGGTCTGCTTGGCTTAGATGTAAGGACACTACCACTGCACCTCCAGAACCCTGCCCTCAGGACAGACTCTTCAGCAGGATAGCTGAAAAGGAAAATAGCAGAGGCTTGGAATCAATTGAGGCCTGCAGGTGCAGCAGGCAGGGAAGAAGGTAAATGGTATGTTGGCTTTCATAGTGAGCGGATTCCCTACAGCATGGAAACAGGCCCTTCAGCCCAACAAGTCCATACCAACCCTCCAAAGAGTAACCCACCCAGAGCCATTCCCCTACCCAGAGCCATTCCCCTACCCTATATTTACCCCTGACTAATGCACCTAACACTGGGCAATTTAGCATGGCCAATTCATCTGGCCTGCGCGTCTTTTTGGACTGTGGGAGGAAACCAGAGCACCCAAAGGAAACCCACGCAGACATGGGGAGAATGTGCAAACTCCACACAGACGGTTGCCTGAGGCAGGAATTGAACCCAGGTCCCTGGCGCTGTGAGGTAGCAGTGCTAACCACTGTGCCACCCAAAGTACAGGAGCAGGGTAAGACCACCCCTGGAGTATTGTGTGCAGTTTGGGTGTCTTTGCCTGAGGAAGGATGTTCTGGTGATGGAGAGAATGCAACAAAGCTTTACCAGACTGATTCCTGGACTGATTTATGAAGAGAAATTGGATTGGTTAGGACTTTATTCACTGGCATTTAGAAGAATGAGGGAAGGTCTCGCAAAATTTAACAGGTTTACAAACTTGGTTTGTTTTGACTTCAGTGTCGAAGGATGAAGGGCGACTTGATAGGAGTTTACAAAATTTTGTGAGGCATGGGTAGAATGGATAATTGGAGTCTTTTTTCCTAGGGTAGAAATGTCAATTATTGGAGGATGTAGGTTTAAAAGAGGAAAGTTTAAAGGAAATGTTAGAGGCAAGATTTTTTACACAGAGGGTGGTAAGTGCCTGGAATGTGCAGCCAGAGGTGGTGGTGGTGGTGGAGGTAGACGCAATGTAGCAATGTTTAAGAGAAATCTGGACAGAAATAGTCAGGTAATAGAGGGATGTGTACCACATAGAGGCAAAAGGTGTTTAGTTTATAAAGGCATCATGTGACAGCGCAGACTTGGTGTGCCGAAGGGCCTGTTCCTGTGATGTACTGTTCTTTATTCTTTGGTAAATGCAGAGTAAACACAGGAAGGATGTTCCCGATGACCGGGGAGTCCAGAACCAGGGATCACAGTCTCAGGCCTGTTAGGACTGAGATGGGGAGAAGTGTCTTCACCCAGGGAGTGGGGAGCCTGTGGAATTCTTCGAGTAAAAAGTGAGGTCTGCAGATGCTGGAGATCAGAGCTGAAAATGTGTTGCTGGTTAAAGCACAGCAGGTTAGGCAGCATCCAAGGGACAGGAAATTCGATGTTTCGGGCCAGAGCCCTTCATCTGGCCCGAAACATCGAATTTCCTGTTCCTTGGATGCTGCCTAACCTGCAGTGCTTTAACCAGCAACACATTTTCAGCCTGTGGAATTGTCTGTCACAGAAAATAGTTGAGGCCAAAACACTGAATGTTTTCAAGAAGGAATTTGATATTGTTTGGAGAGCCAAAGGAATTGACGGATATAGGAAAAAGCAGGAACAGGGCACTGAACTAGATGATCAGCCAGGATCATATTGAATGGCGGAGCAGGCTTGAAGGGCCGAATGGCCAACTCCTGCTCCTATTTTCTGTGTGTCTATAAAAAAAACCCCTGCTTTCCTAGTGGAGTAATTGATGATGTACTACCTTCGTGGCAATTAGTGACGAGAAAAAAAAATTCAGTCATCGATTAGCTCATTCCACCTCAGAAAAAGGAGGTTGACCCTCAAACTGGACTGGGTGAGGATATGGATGGTACAATGACGCCCCCTTGTGTCGAGATGGAATTATAACACTAATGATCTTTGAAATGACTGCAATCCAGACCCTGTGCATATCTTCGTTACTGAGCTTTTATTAACAAAAAGTGACCAAGAGCAGGATTGTGGCTCCCCAGATAATGATGTGCGAAACATAACCTCCTCACATAATGGACGTAACGTATAGGGTTAATCCCAAGCTATGCTGTGTGTGTGTGAGAGACACACAGTCTGTGTGTGTGTGTGTGTGTGTGTGTGTGTGAGAGACACACAGTCTGTGTGTGTGTGTGTGAGAGACACACAGTCTGTGTGTGTGTGTGTGAGAGAGACACAGTCTGTGTGTGTGTGTGTGAGAGACACACAGTCTGTGTGTGTGTGTGTGTGTGAGAGACACACAGTCTGTGTGTGTGTGTGTGTGTGTGAGAGACACACAGTCTGTGTGTGTGTGTGTGAGAGACACACAGTCTGTGTGTGTGTGTGTGTGAGAGACACACAGTCTGTGTGTGTGTGTGTGAGAGACACACACAGTCTGTGTGTGTGTGTGTGTGAGAGAGACACAGTCTGTGTGTGTGTGTGTGTGTGTGTGAGAGAGACACAGTCTGTGTGTGTGTGTGTGAGAGAGACACAGTCTGTGTGTGTGTGTGAGAGAGACACAGTCTGTGTGTGTGTGTGTGAGAGACACACAGTCTGTGTGTGTGTGTGTGAGAGACACACAGTCTGTGTGTGTGTGTGTGAGAGACACACAGTCTGTGTGTGTGTGTGTGAGAGACACACAGTCTGTGTGTGTGTGTGTGAGAGACACACAGTCTGTGTGTGTGTGTGTGAGAGACACACAGTCTGTGTGTGTGTGTGAGAGACACACAGTCTGTGTGTGTGTGTGAGAGACACACAGTCTGTGTGTGTGTGTGTGTGAGAGACACACACAGTCTGTGTGTGTGTGTGTGTGAGAGACACACACAGTCTGTGTGTGTGTGTGTGTGAGAGACACACACAGTCTGTGTGTGTGTGTGAGAGACACACACAGTCTGTGTGTGTGTGTGAGAGACACACACAGTCTGTGTGTGTGTGTGTGAGAGACACACACAGTCTGTGTGTGTGTGTGTGTGAGAGACACACAGTCTGTGTGTGTGTGTGTGTGAGAGACACACAGTCTGTGTGTGTGTGTGTGTGAGAGACACACAGTCTGTGTGTGTGTGTGTGAGAGACACACAGTCTGTGTGTGTGTGTGTGAGAGACACACAGTCTGTGTGTGTGTGTGTGAGAGACACACAGTCTGTGTGTGTGTGTGTGTGAGAGACACACAGTCTGTGTGTGTGTGTGTGTGTGTGTGAGAGAGACACACAGTCTGTGTGTGTGTGTGAGAGACACACAGTCTGTGTGTGTGTGTGAGAGACACACAGTCTGTGTGTGTGTGTGAGAGACACACAGTCTGTGTGTGTGTGTGTGTGAGACACACAGTCTGTGTGTGAGACACACAGTCTGTGTGTGAGACACACAGTCTGTGTGTGAGACACACAGTCTGTGTGTGTGTGTGTGTGAGACACACAGTCTGTGTGTGTGTGTGTGTGAGACACACAGTCTGTGTGTGTGTGTGTGAGAGACACACAGTCTGTGTGTGTGTGTGTGTGAGAGACACACAGTCTGTGTGTGTGTGAGAGACACACAGTCTGTGTGTGTGTGTGTGAGAGACACACAGTCTGTGTGTGTGTGTGTGAGAGAGACACACAGTCTGTGTGTGTGTGTGTGTGAGAGAGACACACAGTCTGTGTGTGTGTGTGTGTGTGAGAGACACACAGACTGTGTGTGTGTGTGTGTGTGTGTGTGAGAGACACACAGTCTGTGTGTGTGTGTGTGTGTGAGAGACACACAGTCTGTGTGTGTGTGTGTGTGTGAGAGACACACAGTCTGTGTGTGTGTGTGTGTGTGTGTGAGAGACACACAGTCTGTGTGTGTGTGAGAGACACACAGTCTGTGTGTGTGTGAGAGACACACAGTCTGTGTGTGTGTGAGAGACACACAGTCTGTGTGTGTGTGAGAGACACACAGTCTGTGTGTGTGTGAGAGACACACAGTCTGTGTGTGTGTGAGAGACACACAGTCTGTGTGTGTGTGAGAGACACACAGTCTGTGTGTGTGTGAGAGACACACAGTCTGTGTGTGTGTGTGAGACACACAGTCTGTGTGTGAGACACACAGACTGTGTGTGTGTGTGTGAGAGACACACAGTCTGTGTGTGTGTGTGTGTGAGAGACACACAGTCTGTGTGTGTGTGTGTGAGAGACACACAGTCTGTGTGTGTGTGTGTGAGAGACACACAGTCTGTGTGTGTGTGTGAGAGACACACAGTCTGTGTGTGTGTGTGTGAGAGAGACACACAGTCTGTGTGTGTGTGTGTGAGAGAGACACACAGTCTGTGTGTGTGTGAGAGACACACAGTCTGTGTGTGTGTGTGTGAGAGACACACAGTCTGTGTGTGTGTGTGTGAGAGAGACACACAGTCTGTGTGTGTGTGTGTGTGAGAGAGACACACAGTCTGTGTGTGTGTGTG